>NC_052334.1:1108132-1125632 GCF_016432855.1 Salvelinus namaycush
AACTAGTGGTATTCGCACTCTATAGTCACTCCAGATCCAACTAGTGGTATTCACACTCTATAGAGTCACTCCAGGTCCTACTAGTGGTATTCACACTCTATAGAGTCACTCCAGATCCAACTAGTGGTATTCACACTATAGTCACTCCAGATCCAACTAGTGGTATTCACACTCCATAGAGTCACTCCAGATCCAACTAGTGGTATTCACACTCCATAGAGTCACTCCAGATCCAACGAGTGGTATTCACACTCTAGAGAGTCACTCCAGATCCAACTAGTGGTATTCACACTCTAGAGAGTCACTCCAGATCCAACTAGTGGTATTCACACTCCATAGAGTCACTCCAGATCCAACTAGTGGTATTCACACTCCATAGAGTCACTCCAGCTCCAACTAGTGGTATTCACACTCTATAGAGTCACTCCAGATCCAACTAGTGGTATTCACACTCCATAGAGTCACTCCAGATCCAACTAGTGGTATTCACACTCTATAGAGTCACTCCAGAGACGAAAGAGTTTAGGATCAATTACACCATCTTGCTTTCTGCAACTATTGAAATTCACAAAAAAGTCTTGAACGTTTTAAGTTGATGGGATGAAAAGTGGGACATCCAGCAATCCTTCAACTAGGATTCTAACACCATCTTTCATTCAACTGTGCTCGACGTGTACTATTGAACAAGAGCTTCTGTAAACACAGTCAAATGTTGTGTAAGCTTGTGTGGACAAACATGCCAAGCAATACAAAACACTAAATAGTTCCAGCTTACTAAGTACAACCGTTTACATCCATCCACACTCTGTAGCCATCTGTTTTACGTTCCTTTGGGACTGAGGATTACAGCCGACAATAACACATCACAGATGGTTTTGGACTGGACATGGACTCAATACATTTTTCTTTTAGATCTGAATACTGTTTTTTCAGACAAAAGAGCCAGCTATCCCTTTAACAGAGCCAGCTATCCCTTTAACAGAGCCAGCTATCCCTTTAACAGAGCCAACTATCCCTTTAAAAGAGCCAGCTATCCCTTTAACAGAGCCAGCTATCCCTTTAACAGAGCCAACTATCCCTTTAACAGAGCCAGCTATCCCTTTAACAGAGCCAGCTATCCCTTTAACAGAGCCAACTATCCCTTTAACAGAGCCAGCTATCCCTTTAACAGAGCCAGCTATCCCTTTAACAGAGCCAGCTATCCCTTTAACAGAGCCAACTATCCCTTTAACAGAGCCAGCTATCCCTTTAACAGAGCCAGCTATCCCTTTAACAGAGCCAACTATCCCTTTAACAGAGCCAACTATCCCTTTAACAGAGCCAGCTATCCCTTTAACAGAGCCAGCTATCCCTTTAACAGAGCCAACTATCCCTTTAACAGAGCCAGCTATCCCTTTAACAGAGCCAGCTATCCCTTTAACAGAGCCAACTATCCCTTTAACAGAGCCAACTATCCCTTTAACAGAGCCAGCTATCCCTTTAACAGAGCCAGCTATCCTTTAACAGAGCCAACTATCCCTTTAACAGAGCCAACTATCCCTTTAACAGAGCCAGCTATCCCTTTAACAGAGCCAGCTATCCCTTTAACAGAGCCAACTATCCCTTTAACAGAGCCAGCTATCCCTTTAACAGAGCCAACTATCCCTTTAACAGAGCCAGCTATCCCTTTAACAGAGCCAACTATCCCTTTAACAGAGCCAGCTATCCCTTTAACAGAGTTAACTATCCCTTTAACAGAGCCAGCTATCCCTTTAACAGAGCCAGCTATCCCTTTAACAGAGCCAGCTATCCCTTTAACAGAGCCAGCTATCCCTTTAACAGAGCCAGCTATCCCTTTAACAGAGCCAGCTATCCCTTTAACAGCATTTGGAACCCATGTCTAATGATGTCCATATTTGGACCATAGAGGCCTGAGAAAACAACTGAAGTGAATATTTGCATCGATGTCCTGGTGGCATTACAGAACTCTCCAGATAACGGATGGTTAGTGGCACACATTTGACTCTTCAAACAGGGCATTCTGTACACACTGACTTGTGCATTTATAACTTTATAAGGAAGAAATTTATTTTGCACTCCCAACACCCAAGGGACAGAGTCTGCGTGTTGGAACTACAAAGAAACTCTTTCCAAACCAGACAAAAACCTATGGGAAGAAATTTCCTCTGTGATTTTGGCAAGGTCTGGGTAGCTGTGTTAAGGGCCGGGCGAGAGGGGAGAGAAAAGGGGAGAGAGAGAAGAAGGAGAGAGAGAGAGAGAGAAGAGGAGAGAGAGAGAGAGAGAGAAGAGGAGAGAGAGAGAGAAGAGGAGAGAGAGAAGGAAACGAAGGGGAGAGAGAGAAGGAAACGAAGGGGAGAGAGAAGAGGAGACGAAGGGGAGAGAGAGAAGGAGACGAAGGGGAGAGAGAGAGAATAGGAGAGAGAAGGGGAGAGCGAGGGGAGAGAAGAGGAGAAAGGGGGGAGAGAGAAGAGGAGAGAGGGGGAAGACCGAGGGGAGAGAGAAGAGGAGAGAGAGAAGTGTCAAGTCAGGATTCCTACTTTAGGGTAATCACACTACCAGCAGACACATTAAACTTCCTGCGATGGATGGGGGTGTGTGTGTGTGTGTGTGTGTGTGTGTGTGTGTGTGTGTGTGTGTGTGTGTGTGTGTGTGTGTGTGTGTGTGTGTGTGTGTGTGTGTGTGTGTGTGTGTGTGTGTGTGTGTGTGTGTGTGTGTGTGACCCCATCCATCAGTGTAAACGAGGCATGGGCAAGGCAGCGTGACTGGGGGTCGAGTCATTGGGGATAAAAAGTTTCTCTGAGATTTAGAACTGGACTGGATCAACTATGACAGACCAGACACACACACACACACAAAACAAACACACACGCACTGCCTGCAAATCCCTCATCTAACCCCTGAACATGTACCAATTCAATCTTTCGTGGACACATCAGCTCATAACTCTCTCTCTCTCTCTCGTGTCCTGGGTCCTGGGTCCTGGAGCAAAGAGGATCTCAGTCATAAAAACCTAGTGAGAACGCTCGGGAGAAGGCCATGTTGAAAAGTAATCTTCAGACATGTTGTACTTTCCTTAAAAAAGTAGTTTTGTAACAAGGAGACAACAAGAAAATGGTATTTGAAAAGTCAAAGGTCAAGTATTTGCTGTGAGCCAATGGGATAACCTAGGTAACCACAGCGTTCTAATCGTGACCGGTAGTACACAGAGAAGGAACGGTCAGACGCGTAGCAATGACCCTGGAACCAGCCACATGGAGAGACAAATAGGAAATGCAATACATTGAATAGATGGAGCAGGGTAGAATAAATAAATTGCAATAAAACACGATTTAAAACAGTATTTTCAGAAGGACTGTGGACACCATTCATGTAATACATTAAATATATACACACACATCAGACGATTTTGGCACAGAGTTTGTAAACCCAGAGGCGTAACATCACAAGTCTTCCAGGAACTCTTGCGTAACAGACTAGGACAGGGTTTTCTACTTGAGAAGTCAATGAGAGAAGGGGAAAAAATTCTCGAAATCTAAAGAAACAACTTAGATTCAAGCCAATGTTTTAATTATTTGAACATGTTATTACTCCAACCTCTGGAAAGAGACAAACTGACACTTTTTTCATTTTCGTCAAAAACAACTTCATATTGAAGGAAGTACTAGACGACCAGTTCTTATAGCCTTTAGCCGTACCCTTATCCTACTCATCCTCTGTTCCTCTGGTGATGTAGAGGTTAATCCAGGCCCTGCAGTGCCTAGCTCCACTCCTATTCCCCAGGTGCTCTCATTTGTTGACTTCTGTAACTGTAAAAGCCTTGGTTTCATGCATGTTAACATTAGAAGCCTCCTCCCTAAGTTTGTTTTATTCACTGCTTTAGCACACTCTGTCGGATGTCCTAGCCGTGTCTGAATCCTGGCTTTAAAACCCTGAAATTTCCATCCCTAACTATAACATTTTCCGACAAGATAGAACTGCCAAAGGGGGTGGTGTTGCAATCTACTGCAGAGATAGTCTGCAGAGTTCTGTCATACTATCCAGGTCTGTACCCAAATTCGAGCTTCTACTTTTAAAAATCCATCTTTCCAGAAACAGGTCTCTCACCATTGCCGCTTGCTATAGACCCCCCTCTGCCCCCAGCTGTGCCCTGCACACCATATGTGAATTGATCGCCCCCATCTATCTTCAGAGTTCGTACTGTTAGGTGACCTAAACTGGGACATGCTTAACACCCCGGCCGTCCTACAATCTAAGATAGATGCCCTCAATCTCACACAAATTATCAAGGAACCCACCAGGTACCACACCAAAGCCGTAAACACGGGCACCCTCATAGATATCATCCTGACCAACCGGCCCTCTAAATACACCTCTGCTGTCTTCAACCAGGATCTCAGCGTTCACTGCCTCATTGCCTGCGTCCATAATGGGTCTGCGGTCAAACGACCACCCCTCATCACTGTCAAACGCTCCCTAAAATACTTCAGCAAGCAGGCCTTTCTAATCGACCTGGCCCGGGTATCCTGGAAGGATATTGACCTCATTCCGTCAGTAGAGGATGCCTGGTTATTCTTTAAAAGTGCTTTCCTCACCATCTTAAATAAGCCCCATTCAAAACATGTAGAACCAGGAACAGATATAGCCCTTGGTTCACTCCAGACCTGACTGCCCTTCACCAGCACAAAAACATCCTGTGGCGTACTGCTTAGCATCGAATAGTCGCCACGATATGCAACTTTTCAGGGAAGTTAGGAACAAATATACACAGGCAGTTAGGAAAGCAAAGGCTAGCTTTTTGAAGCAGAAATATGCATCCTGTAGCACAAATTCCCAAAAGTTCTGGGACACTGTAAAGTCCATGGAGAATAAGAGCACCTCCTTCCAGCTGCCCACTGCACTGAGGCTAGGAAACACTGTCACCACCGATAAATCCATGATAATTGAGAATTGCAATAAGCATTTTTCTACGGCTGGCCATGCTTTCCACCTGGCTACCCCTACCCCGATCAACAGCCCTCCACCCCCCACAGCAACTCGCCCAAACCTCCCCTTCACCCAAATCCAGGTAGCTGATGGATGTTCTGAAAGAGCTGCAAAATCTGGACCCCTACAAATCAGCCGGGTTAGACAATCTGGACCCTCTCTTTCTACAGTTATCTGCCGAAATTGTTGCAACCCCTATTACTAGCCTGTTCAACCTCTCTTTCGTATCGTCTGAGATCCCCAAAGATTGGAAAGCAGCCGTGGTCTTCCCCCTATTCAAAGGGGGAGACACTCTAGACCCAAACTGCTACAGACCTATATCTATCCTACCCTGCCTTTCTAAGGTCTTCGAAAGCCAAGTTAACAAACAGATTACCGACCATTTCGAATCCCACCATACCTTCTCCGCTATGCAATCTGGTTTCAGAGCTGGTCATGGGTACACCTCAGCCACGCTCAAGGTCCTAAACGATATCATAACCTCCATCAATAAGAGACAATACTGTGCAGCCGTATTCATCGACCTGGCTAAGGCTTTCGACTCTGTCAATCACAACATTCTTATTGGCAGACTCAACAGCCTTGGTTTCTCAAATGACTGCCTCGACTGGTTCACCAACTACTTCTCAGACAGAGTTCAGTGTGTCAAATCGGAGGGCCTGTTGTCCGGACCTCTGACAGTCTCTATGGGGGTGCCACAGGGTTCAATTCTCGGGCCGACTCTTTTCTCTGTATATATCAATGATGTCGCTCTCGCTGCTGGTGATTCTCTGATCCACCTTTACGCAGATGATACCATTCTGTATACCTCTGGCCCTTCTTTGGACACTGTGCTAACTAACCTCCAGACGAGCTTCAATGCCATACAACTCTCCTTCCGTGGCCTCCAACTGCTCTTAAATGCAAGTAAAACTAAATGCATCTTCAACCGATCGCTGCCCGCTCCCGCCCGCCTGTCCAACATCACTACTCTGGACGGCTCTGACTTAGAATATGTGGACAACTACAAATACCTAGGTGTCTGGTTAGACTGTAAACTCTCCTTCCAGACTCACATGAAACATCTCTAATACAAAATTAAATCTAGAATCGGCTTCCTATTTCGCAACAAAGCATCCTTCACTCATGCTGCCAAACATACCCTCGTAAAACTGACCATCCTACCGATCCTTGACTTCGGCGATGTCATTTACAAAATAGCCTCCAACACTCTACTCAACAACTGTATTTTTGACTGTATGTTTGTTTATTCCATGTGTAACTCTGTGTTGTTGTATATGTCGAACTGCTTTGCTTTATCTTGGCCAGGTCGCAGTTGTAAATAAGAACTTGTTCTCAACTAGCCTACCTGGTTAAATAAAGGTGAAATGAAATAAAATAAAATTGGGCCGACCAACCAGTGCTCCCGCACATTGGCTAACTGGGCTATCTGCATTGTGTCCCACCCACCACCCGCCAACCCCTCTTTTACGCTACTGCTACTCTCTGTTCATCATATATGCATAGTCATTTTAACCATATCTACATGTACATACTACCTCAATCAGCCTGACTAACTGTCTTTATGTAGCCTCGCTACTTTTATAGCCTCGCTACTGTATATAGCCTGTCTTTTTACTGTTGTTTTATTTCTTTACCTACCTATTGTTCACCTAATACCTTTTTTGCACTATTGGTTAGAGCCTGTAAGTAAGCATTTCACTGTAAGGTCTACACCTGTTGTATTCGGCGCACGTGACAAATAAACTTTGATTTTATTTGATTTTAGAGACTGACAGACAGGGTCCGGTAGTGCTCCAGTCCTCCCTGTCAGAATAACCAACAGAGGACTTGGAAACCACATCAACCCCCGTAGAAATGGCACTACGGTTATTGTGAGTAACCTAATTGATGTTCCTTTAACGCCGCCTTCTAGTGAGTTTATACAAACTGTCATCTCCTACCATTCTGATAGATTACAAACTGTCATCTCCTACCATTCTGATAGATTAGAAACTGTCATCTCCTACCATTCTGATAGATTACAAACTGTCATCTCCTACCATTCTATAGATTAGAAACTGTCATCTCCTACCATTCTATAGATTACAAACTGTCATCTCCTACCATTCTATAGATTAGAAACTGTCATCTCCTACCATTCTGATATATTACAAACTGTCATCTCCTACCATTCTATAGATTACAAACTGTCATCTCCTACCATTCTGATAGATTACAAACTGTCATCTCCTACCATTCTGATAGATTAGAAACTGTCATCTCCTACCATTCTGATAGATTACAAACTGTCATCTCCTACCATTCTGATAGATTAGAAACTGTCATCTCCTACCATTCTGCTAGATTACAAACTGTCATCTCCTACCATTCTGCTAGATTACAAACTGTCATCTCCTACCATTCTGCTAGATTACAAACTGTCATCTCCTACCATTCTGATAGATTACAAACTGTCATCTCCTACCATTGTGATAGATTACAAACTGTCATCTCCTACCATTCTGATAGATTACAAACTGTCATCTCCTACCATTCTGATAGATTACAAACTGTCATCTCCTACCATTCTGATAGATTACAAACTGTCATCTCCTACCATTCTGATAGATTAGAAACGGTCATCTCCTACCATTCTGATAGATTACAAACTGTTATCTCCTACCATTCTATAGATTACAAACTGTCATCTCCTACCATTCTGATAGATTACAAACTGTCATCTCCTACCATTCTGCTAGATTACAAACTGTCATCTCCTACCATTCTGATAGATTACAAACTGTCATCTCCTACCATTCTGCTAGATTACAAACTGTCATCTCCTACCATTCTGATAGATTACAAACTGTCATCTCCTACCATTCTGCTAGATTACAAACTGTCATCTCCTACCATTCTGATAGATTACAAACTGTCATCTCCTACCATTCTGATAGATTACAAACTGTCAGAAAACGTAGTTGTAACATGAATAATTTGGTTGTTATCCCATTGGTTACCTCGAGGTAGATGCCCCCAAATGCCCCAAATGTTAGAGCAATCACAGGTAAAACCTTTTTCGTTTATGACCTCATTACTGAGCGCAAAGTTGATTGCATGTTTCTCACTGTCTTCAGACTGTAGTGCCGCTCTTACTGAAGCCCCCCCCCCCCCCCCCACCCCTCTACGGACTACAGCTCTCCATTCTCTATCAGAGAAGGGAAAACGGGTGGGGGGACAGCCTTTACTCTTACTAATGCTCTCAGCTGTAAGGACATTCCGTTTGGCGACTTTGGGTCGTTGGAGCATCATGTTATACTGTTTAAATGTCAACCACCAGTGCATCATGTTATACTGTTTAAATGTCAACCACCAGACCAGAGCATCATGTTATACTGTTTAAATGTCAGCCACCAGTGCATCATGTTATACTGTTTAAATGTCAACCACCAGTGCATCATGTTATACTGTTTAAATGTCAACCACCAGACCAGAGCATCATGTTATACTGTTTAAATGTCAGCCACCAGTGCATCATGTTATACTGTTTAAATGTCAGCCACCAGAGCATCATGTTATACTGTTTAAATGTCAACCACCAGACCAGAGCATCATGTTATACTGTTTAAATGTCAACCACCAGTGCATCATGTTATACTGTTTAAATGTCAACCATCAGTGCATCATGTTATACTGTTTAAATGTCAGCCACCAGTGCATCATGTTATACTGTTTAAATGTCAACCACCAGTGCATCATGTTATACTGTTTAAATGTCAACCACCAGACCAGAGCATCATGTTATACTGTTTAAATGTCAACCACCAGTGCATCATGTTATACTGTTTAAATGTCAGCCACCAGTGCATCATGTTATACTGTTTAAATGTCAGCCACCAGTGCATCATGTTATACTGTTTAAATGTCAACCACCAGTGCATCATGTTATACTGTTTAAATGTCAACCACCAGACCAGAGCATCATGTTATACTGTTTAAATGTCAGCCACCAGTGCATCATGTTATACTGTTTAAATGTCAGCCACCAGACCAGAGCATCATGTTATACTGTTTAAATGTCAGCCACCAGACCAGTGCATCATGTTATACTGTTTAAATGTCAGCCACCAGACCAGAGCATCATGTTATACTGTTTAAATGTCAGCCACCAGTGCATCATGTTATACTGTTTAAATGTCAGCCACCAGTGCATCATGTTATACTGTTTAAATGTCAACCACCAGACCAGAGCATCATGTTATACTGTTTAAATGTCAGCCACCAGTGCATCATGTTATAGTGTTTAAATGTCAGCCACCAGTGCATCATGTTATAGTGTTTAAATGTCAGCCACCAGTGCATCATGTTATACTGTTTAAATGTCAACCACCAGTGCATCATGTTATACTGTTTAAATGTCAGCCACCAGTGCATCATGTTATACTGTTTAAATGTCAACCACCAGAGCATCATGTTATACTGTTTAAATGTCAACCACCAGTGCTGGCCATCACCCTGTATAGGCCCCCAAAGCACTGCCCCACTTCCTTTACTGATTTCTCTGAACTATTGTCTGTTGTCCTTGAGAACTGTGATCAGATCATTGTGTTGGGCGATTTTAATATTCATGTTGACAAAGACTCCAAGGCCATTAAATGTATGAATCTTTTGAGCTCTATGAACTAGAGGTCGACCGATTATGATTTTTCAATGCCGATACCGATACCGATTATTGGATGACAAAAAAAGCCGATACCGATTAATCGGCCGATTTATAAAAAAAATTATATATATATATATCATACACACACACACATTTTTGTAATAATGACAATTGCAACAATACTGAATGAACAATGAACACTTTTATTTTAACTTAATATAATACATAAATACACACACACGCACACAGCTCTGAAGTGGCAATGATACTGAAGAGTCTGCTTAGGAGACAAATACTCTCAACTGTTTGAATAAAAATAGAGTTTAAGTTACCTGTGATGAAAGTTGAAAACAAAAACTTTAATTTCTATATGCAGGAAATCCTATTTTAATAATGGGCATGGTAAGAATTGACAACCAAAGTGCGAGTCATAATTCCCATGACACCTAGCAAAATCTGAAAAGCAGTTCCTTCATTTATTGCATAGGATATTTTTAGATTCACTTAAAATAAGGTCTGTGTTTCGTGTAGGCTTACACCACCTTGCCAATTTTATAACTGTGTAGATATCCATAGGACAAGGTAACTCTGATCAATATTGGCTAAATATAAGCGAAGATAAAAAAAATTGTAGAGTGGATTTATGAAAATATGTTGACAAACGCTACCTTATCCTAGTGAGATTTACACGGGTATCAAAACGTCGAGGCGGTTTAAGCCTGCACGAAACACAGACCTTATTTGAAGTAGATCAAGACATTCTCTATGGAAGACATGAACGGTAAAATAACGAAGGAACCCCTTTCAAATTCAGCCGCAAGTTATTACAGGAATTATAACGCGTCGACTATTTCTCTCTAAACCATATACCTTTGACAAATCCGGAAACTATCACCTCGAAAACAAAACGTTTATTCCGTTCCGTATTTTATCTAACGGGTGGCATCCATGAGTCTAAATATTCCTGTTACATTGCACAACCTTCAATGTTGTCATAATTACGTAAAATTCTGGCAAATTAGTTCGCAAAGAGCCAGGCGGCCCAAACTGTTGCATATACCCTGACTCTGCATGCAATGAACGCAAGAGAAATGACACAATTTCACCTGGTTAATATTGCCTGCTAACCTGGATTTCTATTAGCTAAATATGCAGGTTTAAAAATATATACTTGTGTATTGATTTTAAGAAAGGCATTGATGTTTATGGTTAAGTACACATTGGAGCAATGACAGTCATTCATTGATTGTTTTTATAAGATAAGTTTAATGCTAGCTAGCAACTTACCTTAGCTTACTGCATTCGCCAACAGGCAGGCACCTCGTAGAGTGCAACGTAATCAGGTGTTAGAGCATAGGACTAGTTAACTGTAAGGTTGCAAGATTGGATCCCCCGAGCTGACAAGGTTAAAAATCTGTCGTTCTGCCCCTGAACGAGGCAGAACGTTCCTAGGCCGTCATTGAAAATAAGAATGTGTTCTTAACTGACTTGCCTAGTTAAATAAAGATTAAATAAAGGTGTAAAAAAATTAAAATATTTTTTTTTTTTTTTTAATCGGCGCCCAAAAATACCGATTTCCGATTGTTATGAAAACTTGAAATCGGCCCCGATTAATCGTCCATTCCGATTAATCGGTCGACCTCTACTATGAACTTTATACAATATGTTATTGGGCCCACCTATAACTGCCATACTCTGGACCTGATTATTACCAAGGGGCTTTCTACTGGGCCCACCCATAACCACGGCCATACTCTAGACCTGGTTATTACCAAGGGGCTTTCTACTGGGCCCACCCATAACCACAGCCATACTCTGGACCTGGTTATTACCAAGGGGCTTTCTCCTGGGCCCACCCACAACCACAGCCATACTCTGGACCTGGTTATTACCAAGGGGCTTTCTACTGGACCTGGTTATTACCAAGGGGCTTTCTACTGGGCCCACCTATAACTGCCATACTCTGGACCGGGTTATTACCAAGGGGCTTTCTACTGGGCCCACCTATAACTGCCATACTCTGGACCTGGTTATTACCAAGGGGCTTTCTACTGGACCTGGTTATTACCAAGGGGCTTTCTACTGGGCCCACCTATAACTGCCATACTCTGAATCGGGTTATTACCAAGGGGTTTCTACTGGGCCCACCCATAACCACAGCCATACTCTGGACCTGGTTATTACCAAGGGGCTTTCTACTGGGCCCACCCATAACCACAGCCATACTCTGGACCTGGTTATTACCAAGGGGCTTTCTACTGGGCCCACCCATAACCACAGCAATACTCTAGACCTGGTTATTACCAAGGGGCTTTCTACTGGACCTGGTTATTACCAAGGGGCTTTCTACTGGACCTGGTTATTACCAAGGGGCTTTCTACTGGACCTGGTTATTACCAAGGGGCTTTCTAATGGACCTGGTTATTATCAAGGAGCTTTTTACTGGACCTGGTTATTACCAAGGGGCTTTCTACTGGACCTGGTTATTACCAAGGGGCTTTCTACTGGACCTGGTTATTACCAAGGGGCTTTCTACTGGACCTGGTTGTTACCAAGGGGCTTTCTACTGGACCTGGTTATTACCAAGGGGCTTTCTACTGGACCTGGTTATTACCAAGGGGCTTTCTACTGGACCTGGTTGTTACCAAGGGGCTTTCTACTGGACCTGGTTATTACCAAGGGGCTTTCTAATGGACCTGGTTATTACCAAGGGGCTTTCAACTGGGCCCACCCATAACCACAGCCATACTCTTGACCTGGTTATTACCAAGGGGCTTTCTAATGGGCCTGGTTATTACCAAGGGGCTTTCTACTGGGCCCACCCATAACCACAGCCATACTCTTGACCTGGTTATTACCAAGGGGCTTTCTACTGACATATCCTCTATTGTTGATGTTGCTTTCTCTGATCACCACTGTGTGTTATACTACCTTGTTGCCCAGAGCAACAGGGTAATACTGAACGCAATACTTCTGAAGTTGCTACAGATTTTATTGAGTGTCTGAACAATACTCCACCACCTATTCTGCCTTCCTCTTGTGGTGATTTAGTTGATAACTTTAATAGCAAGTGAAGGGCAACCATTGATGCCATAGCTCCAGTAAAGTTGAACAAGGTCAGAGTGAATGATGAGTGAGGAAACTAAATCAATTAAAAAGTCATTGCAGAAAGGCAGAGCGGAAGTGGAGAAAGTCAAAGTTGCAGGTCCATTATGATATTCTGAGAGAGCAAATTGGCATATTGTATATAACAAGGCCATTAAAAATGTAAAAACGGGATTTTTAAATTTTTTTACTTGATCACTAATAATCTGAAAATTACAGTGCTCTTCTCGACCATTGATGGTCTGATAAATCCTACCCCCCCGCAAACCTATGTGAACTTTGCTCCACAGTTTGCTGCATATTTCAGAGATGCCCAGCATTAGGCTGGCTATCAGTCAAGCAAGACCTGATGAGAAGTTAGATGATATGTGCCGTGCCCTAGCCTACCACACAAAAGGCTCTATGGAATTATTTTCCCTGGTTGACACAGACATGCTCAGGAAAATTATATATTACACCTTAAACCTTCTACCGGTCTTCTCGATCCACCTTCTTCAAAACTGTTTTAATTTGCATATAAGAAGAAGTGCAAGATATTGTTCGTCTCTCCCTGTTCACAGGCACTAAAGACTGCTCTGGTGAAGGCCCTTCTGAAGAAAAGTCATATAGATTCTTCAGCTTTTAGCAAAGTTCAGCCATTTTCCAACCTATTCTTAAGCCAAAATTCTGGAGAAATTGGTGTTCAAACAGCTAAATGATTGTTTAAGTGCCAACTGTATTTAAAAAAAAAATTTAAAGCCCAGCTGAAAAAAAAGTAAATCTGCTTTTGGTGCCCACCACAGCACAGAGACAGCCTTAGTTAAAGTGGTAAATGATCTTAGCGCGAACACAGATGCCAAACAACTCTCTGCCCTTGTACTCTTAAATTTAAGTGCTGCCTTCAACACTGTTGGCCATGATGTCCTTCTGGACAGACTGGAGAGGTGGGTTGGCCTCTCCGGTCCAGGAGAGGTGAGTTGGCCTCTCCGGTCCAGGAGAGGTGGGTTGGACTCTCCGGTCCAGGAGAGGTGGGTTGGCCTCTCCGGTCCAGGAGAGGTGGGTTGGCCTCTCCGGTCCAGGAGAGGTGGGTTGGCCTCTCCGGTCCAGGAGAGGTGGGTTGGCCTCTCCGGTCCAGGAGAGGTGGGTTGGCCTCTCCGGTCCAGGAGAGGTAGGTTGGCCTCTCCGGTCCAGGAGAGGTGGGTTGGCCTCTCCGGTCCAGGAGAGGTGGGTGGGTTGGCCTCTCCGGTCCAGGAGAGGTGGGTGGGTTGGCCTCTCCGGTCCAGGAGAGGTGGGTTGGCCTCTCCGGTCCAGGAGAGGTGGGTTGGCCTCTCCGGTCCAGGAGAGGTGGGTTGGCCTCTCCGGTCCAGGAGAGGTGGGTTGGCCTCTCCGGTCCAGGAGAGGTGGGTTGGACTCTCCGGTCCAGAAGAGGTGGGTTGGCCTCTCCGGTCCAGGAGAGGTGGGTTGGCCTCTCCGGTCCAGGAGAGGTAGGTGGGTTGGACTCTCCGGTCCAGGAGAGGTAGGTGGGTTGGACTCTCCGGTCCAGGAGAGGTAGGTGGGTTGGACTCTCCGGTCCAGGAGAGGTAGGTGGGTTGGACTCTCCGGTCCAGGAGAGGTAGGTGGGTTGGCCTCTCCGGTCCAGGAGAGGTAGGTGGGTTGGACTCTCCGGTCCAGGAGAGGTAGGTGGGTTGGACTCTCCGGTCCAGGAGAGGTAGGTGGGTTGGCCTCTCCGGTCCAGGAGAGGTAGGTGGGTTGGCCTCTCCGGTCCAGGAGAGGTAGGTGGGTTGGCCTCTCCGGTCCAGGAGAGGTGGGTGGGTTGGCCTCTCCGGTCCAGGAGAGGTGGGTGGGTTGGCCTCTCCGGTCCAGGAGAGGTGGGTTGGCCTCTCCGGTCCAGGAGAGGTGGGTTGGCCTCTCCGGTCCAGGAGAGGTGGGTTGGCCTCTCCGGTCCAGGAGAGGTGGGTTGGCCTCTCCGGTCCAGGAGAGGTGGGTTGGCCTCTCCGGTCCAGTTCTAAATTGGTTTAGAACCTATTTAACCGGTCGAGAGTTTTCTGTCACCCTTGGTGAACGTAACTCAGAGAAAATACATATCACATGTGGCGTCACAGTAATGTTCAGTTGATATACGTTACCCCTTGGCAGCGTTATCGAAAAGCACAGCACTGATTTTCACTGTTACTCAGACGATACCAACTTTACATTTCTGTGTCACCAGAGGATGTTTAGCTCCACGGATAAATTATTAGACTGTATTAGTGATTTAAATACTTGGACGGTTCACAACTTCCTCTAGCTAAATCAAGACGAGACCGAGGTACTTATTGTCGGAGCCAAAGCACAGCGAGAGAATGCACATTTTAGTTACCATGCCCCCAGCCACTGGAATAGCCTGACAGAGAATCTGAGGGAGGCCAAAACTGTGGACATATTTAAAAGAGATCTTAAAACATATATTTTTAGCTTTGCTATTCCTTACAGTATTTTTTAGTTGTTCAGTATTGTCATTCTTTTGTTTTTTACCTTATGTTTGTTGAGTAGTAAATATTTCAGCTTTAATTTGTATAGTTTTTTTATTTATTTTTTCTCCTCCTGTAAAGCACATTGCGTTGCATACCATGTCTGAAATGCGCTGTATAAATGACTGTAATTGTGTCAGTCAGACGAGTGCCGTCTCTATATCAACCCAACCAGATATCTTGCCTTGCTCTTTCAGGCTCAGACTCAGCCATGAACAATCATTTATCCTGGAATTGAATGGATCGTGGAATCAATTAAAACTTTATCTTCCCCCTGGCGCAGAGGAGACAGGCTGGACTGGGGAATGTAGGAGGCTCCAGAGCTGCAAAGGGAGCAGGGGGGGGGGAGTGTCTAGAGATTCACCAGCAGGGGTAAATTGAAGGTACAAGCTAGTCGCTTCCTTATAAGGACAAGCCTGGACAAATTAGCCCTCAGCAGTCAGTCAGTAAACACCTGCATTCAGAGTCAGTCACTACATCTCTGGGCTCTGGCTACAGCGAAAGTCTATTCTAGATGATGAGATTATGAACACAGAGAAAGAGAGAGAGAGAGAGGAGGGAGAGAGGGAGAGAGAGACAGAGACAGAGAGAGACAAAGCCATCACCTACAGAGAGATGAACCTGGAGAAGAGTCCCATAAGCAAGCTGGTCCTAGGGCTCTGTTCACAAACACAAACACACCCCACAGAGCCCCAGGACAGCAACACAATTAGATCCAACCAATTCATGAGAAAACAAAAAGATAATTACTTGACACATTGGAAAGAATTTACAAAAAAAACAGAGCAAACTAGAATGATATTTGGCCCTAAACAGAGAGTACACAGTGGCAGAATACCTGACCACTGTGACTGACCCAAACTTAAGGAAAGCTTTGACTATGTACAGACTCAGTGAGCATAGCCTTGCTATTGAGAAAGGCCTCCAAAGACAGACCTGGCTCTCAAGAGAAGACAGACTATGTGCTCACTGCCCACAAAATGAGGTGGAAACGGAGCTGCACTTCCTAACCTCCTGCCAAATGTATGACCATATTAGAGACACATATTTCCCTCAGATTACACAGATCCACAAAGAATTCGAAAACAAAAATACCACACTGAAATACCACAGTGTGCCATCACAGATTTGTGACCTATTGCCACAAGGGCAACCAGTGAAGAACAAACACCATTGTATATACCACCCATATTTATGTTTATTTATTTTCGTTACAACACTGTATATAGACATAAAGACATTTGAAATGTCTTTATTCTTTTGGAACGTACGTGAGTGTAATGTTTACTGTTCATTTTTATTGTTTATTTCCATTTTGTATATTATCTACTTCACTTGCTTTGGCAATGTTAACATATGTTTCCCATGCCAATAAAGCCCCTTGAACTGAATTGAGAGACAGACAGACAGAGAGAGAGAGACAGAGAGAGAGACAGAGAGAGAGAGACAGAGAGAGAGACAGAGAGAGACAGAGAGAGAGAGAGCGACAGAGAGAGAGAGAGAGAGAGAGAGAGAGGTAGAGAGGTAGAGAGAGAGAGAGAGAGAGGTAGAGAGGTAGAGAGAGAGAGAGGTAGAGAGGTAGAGAGAGAGAGACAGAGAGAGAGAGACAGAGAGAGAGAGAGAGAGAGACAGAGAGAGAGAGCGACAGAGAGAGAGAGAGAGAGGTAGAGAGAGGTAGAGAGGTAGAGAGAGAGAGAGGTAGAGAGAGAGAGAGAGAAAGAGGTAGAGAGAGAGAGAGAGGTAGAGAGAGATATAATCATATATTAATGATCTATTACATGATGGAAGGGAACCTAATCTCATTCTCCTTGTGGTATTTTGAGGAGTCCCAACAGTGAATGCTAATACGCAATAGGTCTCCATACCTGTCCCCGTTTCACTAAGACACGCCTGGCTATGCAGTGGTGGAGGGGAGAGTCATTCAGATTCCACTGATAAGGAGAGACAGCCTGTATACCTGACAGTCAAGTTAAGACATGCCGGGGACATTTCCTAACCACATCATATCCCTCAGAAAAGCAACATCCAATGGGTTCTGTCCCAAATGGCATGCTATTCACCCTATTCCCTACATAGTGCACTACTTTTGACCAGAGCCTGAGTCCTATATAGGGAATAGGGTGCCTTTTGGGATGCACCTACCATTGATCTACTAGGGGGACACTGAAGGAAAAAGGTCACTAAACTCTTATAATGAATATCAACAAGATTCATTCACTGGGTTTATCTGTGGTGAGGCTAGTGGGTGTCCCTCCCTGCTCCCTCCCTCCCTCCCTTC
>NC_052334.1:1130632-1199872 GCF_016432855.1 Salvelinus namaycush
CGCAAACATTAGCACCTGTATTGCGGTAATTTACCATTTCAGTGTAGGCTACGCCAAAAGGCGTACATCCTCCGAACAGTATAGCCTATAGCTGCAGGTTATTTTCAGAAGCCGCACTTAACCACCTGGAAGAGGAGACCACAACCCCCCATGATGGTCATTTATAGTAAGGATAGACGGATATGAGTCGCGTCTTCTAGGCCACTTGTTGACACACAAATACATCTAACGCGTGGTTTCCATGGTTTCCATGTATTTGATGGCATTCCATTTGCTCCGTTCCAGTCACCGTTATGAGCTGTCCTCCCGTCAGTAGCCTCCACTGACACACGCCATCTTAAGGCAACTTGTTAACACATTTCCATAAAGCGACAATGCCCTCCCCGGTCATTAATGACTGAGGTTAAAGGCTACGAATGATTATTATTTAACGCTGATGGCTACATAATAACGGTAATGTGCCAGACATGGAGTCTGTAAAAAGGCTTAATTGTCCATTAATTACAAATCAATGGAGCCTACAATTTCACGCGCTTTTACGCAATGGCTCCAACAAATGGCTGAAGCAAATTCAAGACAATTCCAATGAGTTGTAAAGTTTTTAATTTTGTTAATATTTTACCGGTAGTTATAAAGTTACCATGTGTTACATAATTTTGTACTTTTGTTTATTTATTTTTTCACATATCAACCGAGTTTCCTGCTCGTGACTCTTGAGATCTCGTCATTCATCGCAGCTCAGATTCCATGTTTCTTTTGTCCCCAAGATTACCAAGAAGGTTGGCTGAGCTGGCCTGTGCGAGGTGATGCGCCATCGGACGGCTTCAACCCTGTCATCTAAACACACAGAGCCGTGTTGCCGTGGCCACGGTCTCTCTACCTTGTAAGGTAAAACCACATACTGGAACTACTCGCTGCGTGAAGGCCTCGCTCCCTCTCCGCAGGGGGAAAACTAAACTGAATAGCCTACAACGGGGTAGCCCAGGTCAGTCTTGCGTAGTTCTTATTGGCTACATGAAACTGGAACGCTCTTCCATATATGGACAAACTTCCAAGCGGGTGAATGTTCGGGAAAGTGATGTCACAGATTAAGCGCAGGCTACAGACTGGTCTGTGTTTAAAGAGGCAGAGTTCCTTTCACAGCAGGCTGAGTTTGTTACTACTGTGCAGACAGGGGTGAGGAGAACAGCAAACAAACAATGAAAGACTGTGTAGCCTACTGTATTCAACAAGAGTTTAGGACAGTGATTGTATTCAAAATCTGTTTTTCACAGGTAAGGAGAGGAAGGGTTGCAGCAAGACCGTTAAGGAGCATTTATTCTCGGTTCATTATTACACCAAAGAAACAAAATCAAATCACAGTTTATTCCTCACATGTTTGGTAATCAACAGGTTGTGGACTAACAGTGAAATGCTTCCTGACGGGACCTTCCCAACAATACAGAGAGAAAGAATATAGAGAAATAATATAAAAGTAAAACACCTAATAATATTAATAATAATAAATACACAATGAGTAATGATAACTAGGCTATATACACAGGGTACCAGTACTGAGTAATGATAACTAGGTTATATACACAGGGTACCAGTACTGAGTAATGATAACTAGGCTATATACACAGGGTACCAGTACTGAGTAATGATAACTAGGTTATATACACAGGGTACCAGTACTGAGTAATGATAACTAGGCTATATACACAGGGTACCAGTACTGAGTAATGATAACTAGGTTATATACACAGGGTACCAGTACTGAGTAATGATAACTAGGCTATATACACAGGGTACCAGTACTGAGTAATGATAACTAGGCTATATACACAGAGTACCAGTACTGAGTAATGATAACTAGGCTATATACACAGGGCACCAGTACTGAGTAATGATAACTAGGTTATATACACAGGGCACCAGTACTGAGCCAATGAGTAATGATAACTAGGCTATATACACAGGGTACCAGTACTGAGTCAATGATAACTAGGCTATATACACAGGGTACCAGTACTGAGTAATGATAACTAGGCTATATACACAGGGTACCAGTACTGAGTAATGATAACTAGGCTATATACACAGGGCACCAGTACTGAGCCAATGAGTAATGATAACTAGGCTATATACACAGGGTACCAGTACTGAGTCAATGATAACTAGGCCATATACACAGGGTACTAGTACTGAGTTAACGATTAATGATAACTAGGTTATATACACAGGGTACCAGTACTGAGTCAGCGAGTAATGATAACTAGGCTATATACACAGGGCACCAGTACTGAGCCAATGAGTAATGATAACTAGGCTATATACACAGGGTACCAGTACTGAGTAATGATAACTAGGTTATATACACAGGGTACCAGTACTGAGTCAGCGAGTAATGATAACTAGGCTATATACACAGGGCACCAGTACTGAGCCAATGAGTAATGATAACTAGGTTATATACACAGGGTTCCAGTACTGAGTAATGATAACTAGGTTATATACACAGGGTACCAGTACTGAGTAATGATAACTAGGTTATATACACAGGGTACCAGTACTGAGTAATGATAACTAGGTTATATACACAGGGTACCAGTACTGAGTAATGATAACTAGGTTATATACACAGGGTACCAGTACTGAGTAATGATAACTAGGTTATATATACAGGGCACCAGTACTGAGTAATGATAACTAGGTTATATACACAGGGTACCAGTACTGAGTAATGATAACTAGGTTATATACACAGGGTACCAGTACTGAGTAATGATAACTAGGTTATATACACAGGGTACCAGTACTGAGTAATGATAACTAGGTTATATACACAGGGTACCAGTACTGAGTAATGATAACTAGGTTATATACACAGGGTACCAGTACTGAGTAATGATAACTAGGTTATATACACAGGGTACCAGTACTGAGTAATGATAACTAGGTTATATACACAGGGCACCAGTACTGAGTAATGATAACTAGGCTATATACACAGGGCACCAGTACTGAGTCAATGAGTAATGATAACTAGGTTATATACACAGGGTACCAGTACTGAGTCAATGAGTAATGATAACTAGGCTATATACATGGGGTACCAGTACTGAGTCAATGAGCAGGGGTACAAAGTAATTGAGGTAGATATGTACATATAAACTATGAATAAAGTGACTAGTCAACAGGTTAGGTAATAAACAGTAGCAGCAGCAGCATATGTGATGAATCAAAAGAGTTTGTATAAAAAGGGTCAATGCAGATAATCCAATCTTGGTTAACTTCAGTCTCATGGCATCTCATGGTAGCCATTTTATTCAGCTAGTTAGCATTCTTGTTTAGAAGTCTTATGGCTTGGGGGTAGAAGCTGTTCAGGGTCCTGTTGGTTCCAGACTTGGTGTGTCGGTACCGCTTGCTTGGCAGTAGCAGAGTCTATGACTTAGGTGGCTGGAGTCTTTTTGACAGTTTTTAGGGCTTTCCTTTAACACCGCCTGGTATAGAGGTCCTGGATGACAGGAAGCTCGGCCCCGGTGATGTACAGGGCCGTACGCACTACCCTGTGTAGTGCCTTGTAGTCGTCATAACAAGTGGTGATCCAGCCAGTCATGATGCTCTCAATGGTGCAGCTGTATAACTTGTTTGAGGACCTGAGGACCCATGCCAAATATTTTCAGCCTCCTGAGGGGGAAGTGGAAGTGTTGTCACGACTATATTGGTGTGTGAGGACCATGACAGCTCCTTAGTGATGTGGACACCGAGGAACTTGAAGCTCTCAACCCGTCAATGTAAATAGGGGGTGTGCCCCGGCCCTCCGTTTCCTGTAGTCCACGATCAGCTCCTAAGGGAGAAATTGTTGTTGTCTCTGACTTCATCCCTATAGGCTGTCTCAGGTGATGAGGTCATTATATGAATCAGCTGGGGAAAAGAAGAAAAAAAAAACTTGCACCTCTTGGGGTCCCCAGGACCAAGTTTGGGAAACGCTGCTACAGGCTGTGTCATCGCCGTCGGTGCTCAGGCCTACCACCGCTGTGATCATCAGCAAATGTAATGATTGGGTTTGGGGTCATGCGTGGCTATGCTGTCATGGTCAAACAGTAAGTACAGGAGGGGACTAAGCATGCAACCCTGAGGGGCCCCTGTGTTGAGGGTCAGCGTGGCGGATGTGTTGTTGCCTACCCTCACCACCTGGGGGCGGCCCGTCAGGAAGTTCAGGATCCAGTTGCAGAGGGAGTTGTTCAGTCCCAGGGTCCTTAGCTTAGTGATGCGCTTTGAGGGCGCTATGGTGTTGAACGCTGAACTGTAGTCAATGAATAGCATTCTCACATAGGTGTTCTTTTTGTCCAAATGGGAAAGGGCAGTGTGGAGTGCAATAGAGATTGCGTCATCTGTGGATCTGTTGGGGTGATATGCGAATTGGAGTGGGTCCAGCGTGTCTGGGATGATGGGGTTGATGTGAGCCATGACCAGCCTATCAAAGCATTTCATGGCTACAGATGCGAGTGCAAAAGGGCGATTGTCATTTAGATAGGTTACCTTGACGTTCTTGGGCACAAGGACTATGGGGGTCTGCTTGAAACATGTAGGTATTACAGACTGGGTCAGGGAGAGACTGAAAATGTCAGTGAAGACACTTGCCAGCTGGTCAGCGCATGTTCTGAGTATGCGTCCTGGTAATCAATCTGTGAATGTTCACCTGTTCAAAGGTCTTACTTACATTGGCTACGGAGAGCATGATCACACAGTCGTCCAGAACAGCTGGTGCTCTCATGCATGGTTCAGTGTTGCTTGCCTCGAAGCTGCATAGAAGGCATTTAGCTCGTCTGGTAGGCTCGCATCACTGGGCAGCTCGCAGCTGGGTTTCCCTTTGTAATCCATGATAGTTTGCAAGCCCTGTCACATCCGATGAGCGTCAGAACCGGCGTAGTATAATTCAATCTTAGTCCTGTATTGACGCTTTGCCTGTTTGATGGTTCGTCTGAGGTCATAGCGAGATTTCTTATAAGCGTCCGGATTAGTGTCCCGCTCCTTAAAGACGGCAGCTCTGGCCTTTAGCTCAGTGCGGATGTTGCCTGTAATCCATGACTTCTGGTTGATATACCGTGCTTTCAGAAAGTATTCACACCCCTTGACTTTTTCCACATTTTGTTGTTACAAAGTGGGATTAAAATGGATTTTATTGTAATTTTTTGGTCAAACAATCTACACAAAATACTCTAATGTGGAAGAGAAATTCCACAAAAAAATCATGGAATATAAAACACAGCTGTGAGTCTATCTGGGTAAGTCTAAGAGTTTTGCACACCTGGATTTTACAATATTTGCTCATTATTCTTTCAAATTGGTTGTTGATCATTGATAGACAGCCATTTTCAACTCTTGCTATAGATTTACAAACCGAAATAAGTCAAAACTGTAACTAGGCCACTCAGGAACATTCAATGTCGTCTTGGTAAGCAACTCCAGTGAATATTTGGCATTGTATTTTAGGTTATTGTCCAGCTGAAAGGTGAATTTGTCTTCCTCAGTGTCAAAACAGACTGAACCAGGTTTTCCTCTAGGATTGTGCCTGTGCTTAGCTCTAGTCTGTATATTTTTGTCCTAAAACGTCCTAGTTCTTACCAATGACAAGCATACCCATAACATGATGCAGCCACCACCATGTTTGAATATATGGAGTGGTACTCAGTGACGTGTTGGATTTGCCCCAAACATAACGCTTTGTATTCAGGACATAAAGTTAATTTCTTTGCCATATTTCTAGCTGTATTCCTTAGTGCCTTATTGCAAACAGGATGCATGTTTTGGAATATTTATATTTTGTACAGGATTCCTTCTTTTCACTCTGTCATTTATAATAGTATAATGGAGTTACTACAATGTTGTTGATCCATCCTCAATTATCTCCTATTATAGCCATTAAACTCTGTAACTGTTTTAAAGTCACCATTGGCCTCATGGTGAAATCCCTGAGCGGTTTTCTTCCTCTCCGGCAACTGAGTTAGGAAGAACGCCTGTATCTTTGTAGTGACTGGGTGTATTGATACACCATCCAAAGTGTAATTAATAACCACCATGCTCAAAGGGATATTCAATGTATACTTTCTTTATTTTTTTACCCATCTTCCAATAGTTGCCTTTCTTTGCGAACCATTGGAAAACCTCCCTGGCCTTTGTCGTTAAATCTGTGTTTGAAATTCACTGCTCAACTGAGGGATCTTACAATTATCTGTATGTCCGGGGTCCAGAGATGAGATAGTCATTTAAAAAGATTGTTAAACACTATTAAAGCACACAGGGTGAGTCCATGCAAGTTATGTAACTTGTTAAGCACATTTTTACTCCTGAACTTATTTATGCTTTTAATTTTTGTAAACATTTCTAAAAACATAATTCCACTTTGGCATTATGGGGTATTGTGTGTAGATCAGTGACATCAAATCTCAATTTAATCAATTTAAAATTCAGGCTGTAATAAAACAAAATTTGAAAAAAGTCAAGGGGTGTGAATACTTTCTGAAGGCACTGTACGGCCACCGTGGGGACGACGTCATCGATGCACTTATTATTGAAGCCGGTGACTGACATAGTAAACTCCTCCATGTTATCAGATGAATCACGGAACATATTCCAGTGTGTGCTACCGAAACAG
The DNA here is from genome assembly GCF_016432855.1 of Salvelinus namaycush. Taxonomy (NCBI): domain Eukaryota; kingdom Metazoa; phylum Chordata; class Actinopteri; order Salmoniformes; family Salmonidae; genus Salvelinus; species Salvelinus namaycush. Next base: position 1,137,276 of record NC_052334.1, read on the forward strand.
TCCTGTAGCTTAGCAACCGCTTCATCGGACCACTTCCGTAACGAGTGCGTCACTGGTACTTCCTGTTTGAGTTTTTTTTTGCTTGTAGGCAGAAATCAGGAGGATATAGTTATGGTCAGATTTACCAAATGGAGGGTGAGGGAGAGCTTTGTATGCGTCTCTGTGTGTGAAGTAAAGGTAATCTAGAATTTTGTCTCCTCTAGTTGCACAGGTGACACGCTGGTAGAAATGAGGTAAAACGGATTTCAGTTTCCCTGCTTGAAAATCACTGGGCCACTAGGAGCCCTTCTGGATGAGCGTCTTCCTGTTTGCTTATGGCTTTAAGACCGCACTCAACGAGCTGAATAAGGCCAGCATCGGTTTGTGGTGGTAAATAGACAGCTACGAAAAATATAGATGCAAACTCTCTTGGTAAATAGTGTGGTCTACAGCTTATCATGAGATATTCTACCTCAGGTGAGCAGAACCTCAAGACTTCCTTAATATTAGCGAGCACCAGCTGTTGTTAAGAGACCCCCCCCCCCCCACTCCCATCTAACCTTACCCGACACTGCCGTACGGTCTTGACAATGAAAAACCAGCTTGATTCATACCATCCATGGTTCTTGTTCAGCCACGTCTCCGAGAAACATAGGATATTATATTTCTTCAGTTCCCGTTGATAGTCTCTAAACAAAGCTTGTCCAGTTTGTTCTCCAGTGATTGTACGTTCGGCCAATAGAACGGACGGTAAGGGGCGTATTTATCAGTCGTCAAAGTGCCCACACGTCGGCCTCTCACATGCAGTATTTTCCTTTTCTGAGTCTCGTGGGGATTAGGGCCTGGGGGGGGGGGGGGGGGGGGGAGCAGGATAAATCTACATTCAAATCAAGGTTAGTGATGTTCTGTTGTCCAGAAGCTCATTTCTGTCCTGGAGGACTGTTGGACTGATCACATAACATCTCGAAACAACAGAGAAATAGTAAGACAAAGCAGCTCGGGGCTTTGAGTCTCTGAGACGGAGGTCGTGTGTGTGTGTGTGTGTGTGTGTGTGTGTGTGTGTGTGTGTGTGTGTGTGTGTGTGTGTGTGTGTGTGTGTGTGTGTGTGTGTGTGTGTGTGTGTGTGTGTGTGTGTGTGTGTGTGTGTGTGTGTATGAGTGTATGTGTGTGTGAGTGTGTGAGTGTGTGTGTGTGTGTATGAGTGTATGTGTGTGTGAGTGTGTGTGTGTGTGTGTGTGTGTGTGTGTGTGTGTGTGTGTGTGTGTGTGTGTGTGTGTGTGTGTGTGTGTGTGTGTGTGTGTGTGTGTGTGTGTGTGTATGAGTGTATGAGTGTATGTGTGTGTGAGTGTGTGAGTGTGTGTGTGTGTGTGTATGAGTGTATGTGTGTGTGAGTGTGTGTGTGTGTGTGTGTGTGTGTGTGTGTGTGTGTGTGTGTGTGTGTGTGTGTGTGTGTGTGTGTGTGTGTGTGTGTGTGTGTGTGTGTGTGTGTGTGTGTGTGTGTGTATGAGTGTATGTGTGTGTGAGTGTGTGAGTGTGTGTGTGTCAGTGTTTGATCGTTCTCTGGCATCTAACCAAGGTATTCCAACCATGTTGTGGGGAATTCAAAATGCAGCCATCCTTCCTTCAGTTAAAGATATCATTCCTTATATGGGATAACTAGCTGGGAAAACAATGACAATGTTTTTTAATGGTTGTATAAATAAACTATCAAGCTTTTAAATTGTGAGCGAGAGTTACGTCAATTCCTTCTCAAAACAATGAAGGCTGAATGTGTGCAGCCTCAGTGCCCAATGCATTAAATATGACTCAAAAACCTAATATTTCCCTTTTACATAAATGAGAATATTTCACAATTATTTACAAAGAAGATAGTTGTAACTGTCAAAAAAACAAGCTGCTGCTGTGTCAGGGGAGGAAGTGAAGGATGTCCATCTATTTCCTGTAAAGTTTATCCCAAATGGCTCCCTATTCCCTATATCGTGCACTACTTTTGACCAGGCCCCTGGGGAATAGGGTGCCATTGTGGACATGGCCACAGTGACAGCTTGCCTGGATATTCACACTGCTGTGGACGGCAGCACTAAGTTGAGGGAAAGACTAGAGCAGAGTAGCTAGATAACCTCCAATAACAATACTGTCTGGTCTGTCTTCCCTCAGATCTCCAACAACATGAGGGCATAGACATAGAATGACTAGAAGGGCTTGAGGGCATAGACATAGAATGACTAGAAGAGCTTGAGGGCATAGACATAGAATGACTAGAAGGGCTTGAGGGTATAGAATGACTAGAAGGGCTTGAGGGCATAGACATAGAATGACTAGAAGGGATTGAGGGCATAGACATAGAATGACTAGAAGGGCGTGAGGGCATAGACATAGAATGACTAGAAGGGCTTGAGGGCATAGACATAGAATGACTAGAATGTTAGTGTGTGCTCCGGACTTAGTCCCAGGATATCCTCTGGCGATAACCTCGAACAATATGGCCTATTCTCAATTGGATTGGCTCAACTCCTGAGTCCTCTCTCGCCTTCCTCTCCAAGGAGAGGAGGACAGAAGAGAGGACAGAAGAGAGGAGGACCAAGGAGAGGAGGACCGAGGAGAGGAGGACCGAGGAGAGGAGAAGATAGAGGAGAGGAGGACCGAGGAGAGGATAGAGGAGAGGAGGACCGAGGAGAGGAGGACTGAGGCGAGGATGACCGAGGAGAGGAGGACCGTAGACAGACTTTTTCAAAACAAGAATAGGCCATTGACTAGACATTGGCCCTGAAGACATCCTACTAGCATCATGGATTCCAAGACAGACAGCGACAGATGATGATATCATTTGCCCCTTTAACAATCCTTCCACTGTTTAGGAGGATCTGAGTCCCAAACGGTTCCCTTCATTCCCTTTATAGTGCACTACTTTTGACCACTATATAGGGAATAGGGTGCCAGTTGGAACACGTTTCAGTCTGAGAGGGTGTGACTTCTTTTGCCATCTGATCAGAAGACGTTAGTCCTTTTATGGTAATTCAGCTCACTATTAGGTCACTGTGAATGAAGTCTTCTTTTGGCTAGAGACCTAGCAAAACCCTGTGGAATTCCTCTCCCATCAATTACACTGAAATTGATAGCTGCTGTTAGTTGGCACTATAAATAGTGGCCTATTAAGAAATGTTATCTTATTATAGGATATTAGGATATTATAAGGATATTATATTAAAAATGAAAATGACAGTGGATGTACATTATATTTACAATAAGACACAGGAATTACAGTGGATGTACATTAAATTTACAATAAGACACAGGAATTATGGTGGATGTACATTAAATTTACAATAAGACACAGGAATTATGGTGGATGTACATTAAATTTACAATAAGTGACAGGAATTACGGTGGATGTACATTATATTTACAATAAGTGACAGGAAATACGGTGGATGTACATTAAATTTACAATAAGTGACAGGAAATACGGTGGATGTACATTAAATTTACAATAAGTGACAGGAATTACGGTGGATGTACATTATATTTACAATAAGTGACAGGAATTACGGTGGATGTACATTATATTTACAATAAGTGACAGGAATTACGGTGGATGTACATTAAATTTACAATAAGTGACAGGAATTACGGTGGATGTACATTATATATACAATAAGACACAGGAATTACGGTGGATGTACATTAAATTTACAATAAGTGACAGGAATTATGGTGGATGTACATTATATTTACAATAAGACACAGGAATTATGGTGGATGTACATTATATTTACAATAAGACACAGGAATTACGGTGGATGTACATTATATATACAATAAGACACAGGAATTATGGTGGATGTACATTATATTTACAATAAGTGACAGGAATTACGGTGGATGTACATTATATATACAATAAGACACAGGAATTATGGTGGATGTACTTTATATTTACAATAAGTGACAGGAAATACGGTGGATGTACATTAAATTTACAATAAGTGACAGGAAATACGGTGGATGTACATTAAATGTACAATAAGTGACAGGAATTACGGTGGATGTACATTATATTTACAATAAGTGACAGGAATTACGGTGGATGTACATTATATTTACAATAAGTGACAGGAATTACGGTGGATGTACATTAAATTTACAATAAGTGACAGGAAATACGGTGGATGTACATTAAATTTACAATAAGTGACAGGAATTACGGTGGATGTACATTAAATTTATAATAAGTGACAGCAATTACGGTGGATGTACATTATATTTACAATAAGTGACAGGAATTACGGTGGATGTACATTAAATTTACAATAAGTGACAGGAATTACGGTGGATGTACATTAAATTTACAATAAGTGACAGGAATTACGGTGGATGTACATTATATTTACAATAAAACAGGAATTACGGTGGATGTACATTAAATTTACAATAAGTGACAGGAATTACGGTGGATGTACATTATATTTACAATAAAACACAGGAATGTAGACAGTTACCACAGCTGACTTCTGTTTTCATTGAATAATCACTGACACAGGAATGATAATCATAGAATGAAAAAGGCTAAACCTGTCCTGGAGTTTGGTCCAGTATTTACAGTTGAAGTCGGAAGTTTACATACACTGAGGTTGGAGTCATTAAAACTCGTTTTTCAACCACTCCACACATTTCTTGTTAACAAACTATAGTTTTGGCAAGTTGGGTTAGGACATCTACTTTGTGCATGACACAAGTCATTTTTCCAACAATTGTTTACAGACAGATTATTTCACTTATAATTCACTGTCACAATTCCAGTGGGTCAGAAGTTTACATACACTAAGTTGACTGTGCCTTTAAACAGCTTGGAAAATTCCAGAAAATTGTGTCATGGCTTCTGATAGGCCAATTGACATCATTTGAGTTAATTGGAGGTGTACCTGTGGATGTACTTCAAGGCCTACCTTCCAACGCAGTGCCTCTTTGCTTGACATCATGGGAAAATCAAAAGAAATCAGCCAAGACCTCAGAAAAAAATTGTAGACCTCCACAAGTCTGTTTCATCCTTGGGAGCAATTTCCAAACGCCTGAAGGTACCACGTTCATCTGTACAAACAATAGTACGCAAGTATAAACACCATGGGACCACGCAGCCGTCATACCGCTCAGGAAGGAGATGCGTTCTGTCTCCTAACGATGAATGTACCTTGGTGTGAAAAGTGCAAATCAATCCCAGAACCACAGCAAAGGACCTTGTGAAGATGCTGGAGGAAACAGGTACAAACGTATCTATATCCACAGTAAAACGAGTCCTATATCCACATAACCTGAAAGGCCGCTCAGCAAGGAAGAAGCCACTGCTCCAAAACCGGCATAAAAAGCCAGACTACGGTTTGCAACTGCACATGGGGACAAAGATCGTACTTCTTGGAGAAATGTCCTCTGGTCTGATGAAACAAAAATAGAACCGTTTGGCCATAATGACCATCGTTATGTTTGGAGGAAAAAGGGGGAGCCTTGCAAGCCGAAGAACACCATCCCAACCGTGAAGCACGGGGGTGGCAGCATCATGTTGTGGGGGTGCTTTGCTGCAGGAGGGACTGGTGCACTTCACAAAATAGATGGCATCATGAGGCAGGAAAATTATGTGGATATATTGAAGCAACGTCTCAAGACATCAGTCAGGAAGTGAAAGCTTGGTCGCAAATGGGTCTTCCAAATGGACAATGACCCCAAGCATACTTCCAAAGTTGTGGCAAAATGGCTTAAGGACAACAAAGGCAAAGTATTGGAGTGGCCATCACAAAGCCCTGACCTCGATCCTATAGAAAATTTGTGGGCAGAACTGAAAAAGCATGTGCGAGCAAGGAGGCCTACAAACCTGACTCAGTTACACCAGCTCTGTCAGGAGGAATGGGCCAAAATTCACCCAACTTATTGTGGGAAGCTTGTGGAAGGCTACCCAAAATGTTTGACCCAATTTAAACAATTTAAAGGCAATGCTACTAAATATTAATTGAGTGTATGTAAACTTCTGACCCACTGGGAATGTGATGAATAAATTAAAAGCTGACATAAATCATTCTCTCCATTATTCTGACATTTCACATTCTTAAAATAAAGTGGTGACCCTAACTGACCTAAGCCAGGGAATTTTTACTAGGATTAAACGTCAGAAATTGTGAAAAACTGAGTTTAAATGTATTTGGCTAAGGTGTATGTAAACTTCCGACTTCAACTGTATATGAATGGACAAAGTCATCGATCACGTGACAACATTCATTCCATATGTGAAAACTATGCATGATATGTCTCCATGAGACGCCATCATAATCGCTACGGTAACACATTGAAACCAAATGGAGTCGATTATGACGGCGTGTCATGGAGACATATCATGTGTGGTTTGAGCTTCTCCAGGGAGTCATGTTGCAGGCTGGCTCAGTGCTGCCCCCTCTGACTGACTCAAGTTGAAGACGGATCAGGGTACTGCAGGCTGGCTCAGTGCTGCCCCCTCTGACTGACTCAAGTTGAAGACCGATCAGGGTACTGCAGGCTGGCTCAGTGCTGCCCCCTCTGACTGACTCAAGTTGAAGACGGATCAGGGTACTGCAGGCTGGCTCAGTGCTGCCCCCTCTAACTGACTCAAGTTGAAGACCGATCAAGGTACTGCAGGCTGGCTCAGTGCTGCCCCCTCTAACTGACTCAAGTTGAAGACCGATCAGGGTACTGCAGGCTGGCTCAGTGCTGCCCCCTCTGACTGACTCAAGTTGAAGACCGATCAGGGTACTGCAGGCTGGCTCAGTGCTGCCCCCTCTAACTGACTCAAGTTGAAGACCGATCAGGGTACTGCAGGCTGGCTCAGTTCTGCCCCCTCTAACTGACTCAAGTTGAAGACCGATCAGGGTACTGCAGGCTGTCTTCAGCAACTAAATTATCCTCAGAACTTCTAGTGTGCGATTTAAATAAAATCGGTTCAAGGACATACATCTGGTGTATTAGAAATAATTATTGGTTCCATGATTGTCTTCACAACATTGGTATTTATTTACATGAAGACTGTCATTCTCCACATTCACTATAAATGGTGGATCCTGTCAAACAATACCTGCCTGCAGTACTGTGGTCGGCCTTGAACTTCTGCGGTGTCAATGAGAGGGGACATTTATATTCCTAGCACGTCTAAACATAGATTGGTCTGGTCTATAGATTGGTTTGGTCTGGCACGTCTAACCATATTGGATTGATCTGGTCTATGGATTGGTTTGGTCTAGCAGCACATCATTGTGTGTTCTGTATTCTCCAGTCTATAGATTGGTTTGGTCTAGCAGCACATCATTGTGTATTCTCCAGTCTATAGATTGGTTTGGTCTAGCAGCATATCATTGTGTGTTCTGTATTCTCCAGTCTATGGATTGGTTTGGTCTAGCAGCACATCATTGTGTGTTCTCCAGTCTATAGATTGGTTTGGTCTAGCAGCACATCATTGTGTATTCTCCAGTCTATAGATTGGTTTGGTCTAGCAGCACATCATTGTGTGTTCTGTATTCTCCAGTCTATAGATTGGTTTGGTCTAGCAGCACATCATTGTGTGTTCTGTATTCTCCAGTCTATAGATTGGTTTGGTCTAGCAGCATATCATTGTGTGTTCTGTATTCTCCAGTCTATAGATTGGTTTGGTCTAGCAGCATATCATTGTGTGTTCTGTATTCTCCGGTCTATAGATTGGTTTGGTCTAGCAGCATATCATTGTGTGTTCTGTATTCTCCAGTCTATAGATTGGTTTGGTCTAGCAGCATATCATTGTGTGTTCTGTATTCTCCAGTCTATAGATTGGTTTGGTCTAGCAGCACATCATTGTGTATTCTCCAGTCTATAGATTGGTTTGGTCTAGCAGCATATCATTGTGTGTTCTCCAGTCTATAGATTGGTTTGGTCTAGCAGCACATCATTGTGTGTTCTGTATTCTCCAGTCTATAGATTGGTTTGGTCTAGCAGCACATCATTGTGTGTTCTGTATTCTCCAGTCTATAGATTGGTTTGGTCTAGCAGCACATCATTGTGTATTCTCCAGTCTATGGATTGGTTTGGTCTAGCAGCACATCATTGTGTATTCTCCAGTCTATGGATTGGTTTGGTCTAGCAGCACATCATTGTGTGTTCTCCAGTCTATAGATTGGTTTGGTCTAGCAGCACATCATTGTGTGTTCTGTATTCTCCGGTCTATAGATTGGTTTGGTCTAGCAGCATATCATTGTGTGTTCTCCAGTCTATAGATTGGTTTGGTCTAGCAGCATATCATTGTGTGTTCTGTATTCTCCAGTCTATAGATTGGTTTGGTCTAGCAGCACATCATTGTGTGTTCTGTATTCTCCAGTCTATAGATTGGTTTGGTCTAGCAGCACATCATTGTGTGTTCTGTATTCTCCAGTCTATAGATTGGTTTGGTCTAGCAGCACATCATTGTGTGTTCTGTATTCTCCAGTCTATAGATTGGTTTGGTCTAGCAGCACATCATTGTGTGTTCTGTGTTCTCCAGTCTATAGATTGGTTTGGTCTAGCAGCACATCATTGTGTGTTCTGTATTCTCCAGTCTATAGATTGGTTTGGTCTAGCAGCACATCATTGTGTGTTCTCCAGTCTATAGATTGGTTTGGTCTAGCAGCACATCATTGTGTGTTCTCCAGTCTATAGATTGGTTTGGTCTAGCAGCACATCATTGTGTATTCTCCAGTCTATAGATTGGTTTGGTCTAGCAGCACATCATTGTGTATTCTCCAGTCTATGGATTGGTTTGGTCTAGCAGCACATCATTGTGTGTTCTGTATTCTCCAGTCTATAGATTGGTTTGGTCTAGCAGCACATCATTGTGTGTTCTCCAGTCTATATATTGGTTTGGTCTAGCAGCATATCATTGTGTGTTCTGTATTCTCCAGTCTATAGATTGGTTTGGTCTAGCAGCACATCATTGTGTGTTCTGTATTCTCCAGTCTATAGATTGGTTTGGTCTAGCAGCACATCATTGTGTGTTCTGTATTCTCCAGTCTATAGATTGGTTTGGTCTAGCAGCACATCATTGTGTATTCTCCAGTCTATAGATTGGTTTGGTCTAGCAGCATATCGTTGTGTATTCTCCAGTCTATAGATTGGTTTGGTCTAGCAGCATATCATTGTGTGTTCTGTATTCTCCAGTCTATAGATTGGTTTGGTCTAGCAGCATATCATTGTGTGTTCTGTATTCTCCAGTCTATAGATTGGTTTGGTCTAGCAGCACATCATTGTGTGTTCTGTATTCTCCAGTCTATAGATTGGTTTGGTCTAGCAGCACATCATTGTGTGTTCTGTATTCTCCAGTCTATAGATTGGTTTGGTCTAGCAGCACATCATTGTGTGTTCTCCAGTCTATAGATTGGTTTGGTCTAGCAGCACATCATTGTGTGTTCTCCAGTCTATAGATTGGTTTGGTCTAGCAGCACATCATTGTGTATTCTCCAGTCTATAGATTGGTTTGGTCTAGCAGCACATCATTGTGTATTCTCCAGTCTATGGATTGGTTTGGTCTAGCAGCACATCATTGTGTGTTCTGTATTCTCCAGTCTATAGATTGGTTTGGTCTAGCAGCACATCATTGTGTGTTCTCCAGTCTATATATTGGTTTGGTCTAGCAGCATATCATTGTGTGTTCTGTATTCTCCAGTCTATAGATTGGTTTGGTCTAGCAGCACATCATTGTGTGTTCTGTATTCTCCAGTCTATAGATTGGTTTGGTCTAGCAGCACATCATTGTGTGTTCTGTATTCTCCAGTCTATAGATTGGTTTGGTCTAGCAGCACATCATTGTGTATTCTCCAGTCTATAGATTGGTTTGGTCTAGCAGCATATCGTTGTGTATTCTCCAGTCTATAGATTGGTTTGGTCTAGCAGCATATCATTGTGTGTTCTGTATTCTCCAGTCTATAGATTGGTTTGGTCTAGCAGCATATCATTGTGTGTTCTGTATTCTCCAGTCTATAGATTGGTTTGGTCTAGCACCACATCATTGTGTGTTCTGTATTCTCCAGTCTATAGATTGGTTTGGTCTAGCAGCATATCATTGTGTGTTCTGTATTCTCCAGTCTATAGATTGGTTTGGTCTAGCAGCACATCATTGTGTATTCTCCAGTCTATAGATTGGTTTGGTCTAGCAGCACATCATTGTGTGTTCTGTATTCTCCAGTCTATAGATTGGTTTGGTCTAGCAGCACATCATTGTGTATTCTCCAGTCTATAGATTGGTTTGGTCTAGCAGCACATCATTGTGTGTTCTGTATTCTCCGGTCTATAGATTGGTTTGGTCTAGCAGCACATCATCGTGTGTTCTGTATTCTCCGGTCTATAGATTGGTTTGGTCTAGCAGCACATCATTGTGTGTTCTGTATTCTCCAGTCTATAGATTGGTTTGGTCTAGCAGCACATCATTGTGTGTTCTGTATTCTCCAGTCTATAGATTGGTTTGGTCTAGCAGCACATCATTGTGTGTTCTGTATTCTCCAGTCTATAGATTGGTTTGGTCTAGCAGCACATCATTGTGTGTTCTGTATTCTCCAGTCTATAGATTGGTTTGGTCTAGCAGCACATCATTGTGTGTTCTGTATTCTCCAGTCTATAGATTGGTTTGGTCTAGCAGCACATCATTGTGTATTCTCCAGTCTATAGATTGGTTTGGTCTAGCAGCACATCATTGTGTGTTCTGTATTCTCCAGTCTATAGATTGGTTTGGTCTAGCAGCACATCATTGTGTATTCTCCAGTCTATAGATTGGTTTGGTCTAGCAGCACATCATTGTGTGTTCTGTATTCTCCGGTCTATAGATTGGTTTGGTCTAGCAGCACATCATTGTGTGTTCTCCAGTCTATAGATTGGTTTGGTCTAGCAGCACATCATTGTGTGTTCTCCAGTCTATAGATTGGTTTGGTCTAGCAGCACATCATTGTGTGTTCTCCAGTCTATAGATTGGTTTGGTCTAGCAGCACATCATTGTGTATTCTCCAGTCTATAGATTGGTTTGGTCTAGCAGCACATCATTGTGTGTTCTGTATTCTCCGGTCTATAGATTGGTTTGGTCTAGCAGCACATCATTGTGTGTTCTGTATTCTCCGGTCTATGGATTGGTTTGGTCTAGCAGCATATCATTGTGTGTTCTCCAGTCTATAGATTGGTTTGGTCTAGCAGCACATCATTGTGTGTTCTGTATTCTCCGGTCTATGGATTGGTTTGGTCTAGCAGCATATCATTGTGTATTCTCCAGTCTATAGATTGGTTTGGTCTAGCAGCACATCATTGTGTGTTCTCCAGTCTATAGATTGGTTTGGTCTAGCAGCACATCATTGTGTGTTCTGTATTCTCCGGTCTATGGATTGGTTTGGTCTAGCAGCATATCATTGTGTGTTCTCCAGTCTATAGATTGGTTTGGTCTAGCAGCATATCATTGTGTGTTCTGTATTCTCCAGTCTATAGATTGGTTTGGTCTAGCAGCAGATCATTGTGTGTTCTCCAGTCTATAGATTGGTTTGGTCTAGCAGCATATCATTGTGTGTTCTGTATTCTCCAGTCTATAGATTGGTTTGGTCTAGCAGCACATCATTGTGTGTTCTGTATTCTCCAGTCTATAGATTGGTTTGGTCTAGCAGCACATCATTGTGTGTTCTGTATTCTCCAGTCTATAGATTGGTTTGGTCTAGCAGCATATCATTGTGTGTTCTGTATTCTCCAGTCTATAGATTGGTTTGGTCTAGCAGCACATCATTGTGTATTCTCCAGTCTATAGATTGGTTTGGTCTAGCAGCATATCATTGTGTGTTCTGTATTCTCCGGTCTATAGATTGGTTTGGTCTAGCAGCACATCATTGTGTGTTCTCCAGTCTATAGATTGGTTTGGTCTAGCAGCATATCATTGTGTGTTCTCCAGTCTATAGATTGGTTTGGTCTAGCAGCACATCATTGTGTGTTCTGTATTCTCCAGTCTATAGATTGGTTTGGTCTAGCAGCATATCATTGTGTGTTCTGTATTCTCCAGTCTATAGATTGGTTTGGTCTAGCAGCATATCATTGTGTGTTCTGTATTCTCCAGTCTATAGATTGGTTTGGTCTAGCAGCACATCATTGTGTGTTCTGTATTCTCCAGTCTATAGATTGGTTTGGTCTAGCAGCACATCATTGTGTGTTCTGTATTCTCCAGTCTATAGATTGGTTTGGTCTAGCAGCACATCATTGTGTGTTCTGTATTCTCCAGTCTATAGATTGGTTTGGTCTAGCAGCACATCATTGTGTGTTCTGTGTTCTCCAGTCTATAGATTGGTTTGGTCTAGCAGCACATCATTGTGTGTTCTGTATTCTCCAGTCTATAGATTGGTTTGGTCTAGCAGCACATCATTGTGTGTTCTCCAGTCTATAGATTGGTTTGGTCTAGCAGCACATCATTGTGTGTTCTCCAGTCTATAGATTGGTTTGGTCTAGCAGCACATCATTGTGTATTCTCCAGTCTATAGATTGGTTTGGTCTAGCAGCACATCATTGTGTATTCTCCAGTCTATGGATTGGTTTGGTCTAGCAGCACATCATTGTGTGTTCTGTATTCTCCAGTCTATAGATTGGTTTGGTCTAGCAGCACATCATTGTGTGTTCTCCAGTCTATATATTGGTTTGGTCTAGCAGCATATCATTGTGTGTTCTGTATTCTCCAGTCTATAGATTGGTTTGGTCTAGCAGCACATCATTGTGTGTTCTGTATTCTCCAGTCTATAGATTGGTTTGGTCTAGCAGCACATCATTGTGTGTTCTGTATTCTCCAGTCTATAGATTGGTTTGGTCTAGCAGCACATCATTGTGTATTCTCCAGTCTATAGATTGGTTTGGTCTAGCAGCATATCGTTGTGTATTCTCCAGTCTATAGATTGGTTTGGTCTAGCAGCATATCATTGTGTGTTCTGTATTCTCCAGTCTATAGATTGGTTTGGTCTAGCAGCATATCATTGTGTGTTCTGTATTCTCCAGTCTATAGATTGGTTTGGTCTAGCAGCACATCATTGTGTGTTCTGTATTCTCCAGTCTATAGATTGGTTTGGTCTAGCAGCACATCATTGTGTGTTCTGTATTCTCCAGTCTATAGATTGGTTTGGTCTAGCAGCACATCATTGTGTGTTCTCCAGTCTATAGATTGGTTTGGTCTAGCAGCACATCATTGTGTGTTCTCCAGTCTATAGATTGGTTTGGTCTAGCAGCACATCATTGTGTATTCTCCAGTCTATAGATTGGTTTGGTCTAGCAGCACATCATTGTGTATTCTCCAGTCTATGGATTGGTTTGGTCTAGCAGCACATCATTGTGTGTTCTGTATTCTCCAGTCTATAGATTGGTTTGGTCTAGCAGCACATCATTGTGTGTTCTCCAGTCTATATATTGGTTTGGTCTAGCAGCATATCATTGTGTGTTCTGTATTCTCCAGTCTATAGATTGGTTTGGTCTAGCAGCACATCATTGTGTGTTCTGTATTCTCCAGTCTATAGATTGGTTTGGTCTAGCAGCACATCATTGTGTGTTCTGTATTCTCCAGTCTATAGATTGGTTTGGTCTAGCAGCACATCATTGTGTATTCTCCAGTCTATAGATTGGTTTGGTCTAGCAGCATATCGTTGTGTATTCTCCAGTCTATAGATTGGTTTGGTCTAGCAGCATATCATTGTGTGTTCTGTATTCTCCAGTCTATAGATTGGTTTGGTCTAGCAGCATATCATTGTGTGTTCTGTATTCTCCAGTCTATAGATTGGTTTGGTCTAGCAGCACATCATTGTGTGTTCTGTATTCTCCAGTCTATAGATTGGTTTGGTCTAGCAGCATATCATTGTGTGTTCTGTATTCTCCAGTCTATAGATTGGTTTGGTCTAGCAGCACATCATTGTGTATTCTCCAGTCTATAGATTGGTTTGGTCTAGCAGCACATCATTGTGTGTTCTGTATTCTCCAGTCTATAGATTGGTTTGGTCTAGCAGCACATCATTGTGTATTCTCCAGTCTATAGATTGGTTTGGTCTAGCAGCACATCATTGTGTGTTCTGTATTCTCCGGTCTATAGATTGGTTTGGTCTAGCAGCACATCATCGTGTGTTCTGTATTCTCCGGTCTATAGATTGGTTTGGTCTAGCAGCACATCATTGTGTGTTCTGTATTCTCCAGTCTATAGATTGGTTTGGTCTAGCAGCACATCATTGTGTGTTCTGTATTCTCCAGTCTATAGATTGGTTTGGTCTAGCAGCACATCATTGTGTGTTCTGTATTCTCCAGTCTATAGATTGGTTTGGTCTAGCAGCACATCATTGTGTGTTCTGTATTCTCCAGTCTATAGATTGGTTTGGTCTAGCAGCACATCATTGTGTATTCTCCAGTCTATAGATTGGTTTGGTCTAGCAGCACATCATTGTGTGTTCTGTATTCTCCAGTCTATAGATTGGTTTGGTCTAGCAGCACATCATTGTGTATTCTCCAGTCTATAGATTGGTTTGGTCTAGCAGCACATCATTGTGTGTTCTGTATTCTCCGGTCTATAGATTGGTTTGGTCTAGCAGCACATCATTGTGTGTTCTCCAGTCTATAGATTGGTTTGGTCTAGCAGCACATCATTGTGTGTTCTCCAGTCTATAGATTGGTTTGGTCTAGCAGCACATCATTGTGTGTTCTCCAGTCTATAGATTGGTTTGGTCTAGCAGCACATCATTGTGTATTCTCCAGTCTATAGATTGGTTTGGTCTAGCAGCACATCATTGTGTGTTCTGTATTCTCCGGTCTATAGATTGGTTTGGTCTAGCAGCACATCATTGTGTGTTCTGTAGTCTCCGGTCTATGGATTGGTTTGGTGTAGCAGCATATCATTGTGTGTTCTCCAGTCTATAGATTGGTTTGGTCTAGCAGCACATCATTGTGTGTTCTGTATTCTCCGGTCTATGGATTGGTTTGGTCTAGCAGCATATCATTGTGTATTCTCCAGTCTATAGATTGGTTTGGTCTAGCAGCACATCATTGTGTGTTCTCCAGTCTATAGATTGGTTTGGTCTAGCAGCACATCATTGTGTGTTCTCCAGTCTATAGATTGGTTTGGTCTAGCAGCACATCATTGTGTATTCTCCAGTCTATAGATTGGTTTGGTCTAGCAGCACATCATTGTGTGTTCTGTATTCTCCGGTCTATAGATTGGTTTGGTCTAGCAGCACATCATTGTGTGTTCTGTAGTCTCCGGTCTATGGATTGGTTTGGTGTAGCAGCATATCATTGTGTGTTCTCCAGTCTATAGATTGGTTTGGTCTAGCAGCACATCATTGTGTGTTCTGTATTCTCCAGTCTATGGATTGGTTTGGTCTAGCAGCATATCATTGTGTATTCTCCAGTCTATAGATTGGTTTGGTCTAGCAGCACATCATTGTGTGTTCTGTATTCTCCAGTCTATAGATTGGTTTGGTCTAGCAGCACATCATTGTGTGTTCTGTATTCTCCAGTCTATAGATTGGTTTGGTCTAGCAGCACATCATTGTGTATTCTCCAGTCTATAGATTGGTTTGGTCTAGCAGCATATCGTTGTGTATTCTCCAGTCTATAGATTGGTTTGGTCTAGCAGCATATCATTGTGTGTTCTGTATTCTCCAGTCTATAGATTGGTTTGGTCTAGCAGCACATCATTGTGTGTTCTGTATTCTCCAGTCTATAGATTGGTTTGGTCTAGCAGCACATCATTGTGTGTTCTGTATTCTCCAGTCTATAGATTGGTTTGGTCTAGCAGCACATCATTGTGTATTCTCCAGTCTATAGATTGGTTTGGTCTAGCAGCATATCGTTGTGTATTCTCCAGTCTATAGATTGGTTTGGTCTAGCAGCATATCATTGTGTGTTCTGTATTCTCCAGTCTATAGATTGGTTTGGTCTAGCAGCATATCATTGTGTGTTCTGTATTCTCCAGTCTATAGATTGGTTTTGGTCTAGCAGCACATCATTGTGTGTTCTGTATTCTCCAGTCTATAGATTGGTTTGGTCTAGCAGCATATCATTGTGTGTTCTGTATTCTCCAGTCTATAGATTGGTTTGGTCTAGCAGCACATCATTGTGTATTCTCCAGTCTATAGATTGGTTTGGTCTAGCAGCACATCATTGTGTGTTCTGTATTCTCCAGTCTATAGATTGGTTTGGTCCTAGCAGCACATCATGTGTGTCTGTATTCTCCAGTCTATAGATTGGTAGGAATCATTGTGTGTCTGTATTTCTCCAGTCTATAGATTGGTTTGGTCTAGACAGCACATCATTGTGTTCTGTATTCTCCAGTCTATAGATTGGTTTGGTCTAGCAGCACATCATCGTGTGTTCTGTATTCTCCGGTCTATAGATTGGTTTGGTCTAGCAGCACATCATTGTGTGTTCTGTATTCTCCAGTCTATAGATTGGTTTGGTCTAGGCAGCACATCATTGTGTGTTCTGTATTCTCCAGTCTATAGATTGGTTTGGTCTAGCAGCACATCATTGTGTGTTCTGTATTCTCCAGTCTATAGATTTGTTTGGTCTAGCAGCACATCATTGTGTGTTCTGTATTCTCCAGTCTATAGATTGGTTTGGTCTAGC
This sequence comes from Salvelinus namaycush, assembly GCF_016432855.1. NCBI lineage: Eukaryota > Metazoa > Chordata > Actinopteri > Salmoniformes > Salmonidae > Salvelinus > Salvelinus namaycush. Next base: position 1,153,872 of record NC_052334.1, read on the forward strand.
AAGCACATCATTGTGTATTCTCCAGTCTATAGATTGGTTTGGGTCTAGCAGCACATCATTGTGTGTTCTGTATTCTCCAGTCTATAGATTGGTTTGGTCTTAGCAGCACATCATTGTGTGTTCTCCAGTCTATAGATTGGTTTGGTCTAGCAGCACATCATTGTGTGTTCTCCAGTCTATAGATTGGTTTGGTCTAGCAGCATATCATTGTGTGTTCTGTATTCTCTAGTCTATAGATTGGTTTGGTCTAGCAGCATATCATTGTGTATTCTCCAGTCTATAGATTGGTTTGGTCTAGCAGCACATCATTGTGTATTCTCCAGTCTATAGATTGGTTTGGTCTAGCAGCATATCATTGTGTGTTCTGTATTCTCCGGTCTATAGATTGGTTTGGTCTAGCAGCATATCATTGTGTGTTCTCCAGTCTATAGATTGGTTTGGTCTAGCAGCACATCATTGTGTGTTCTCCAGTCTATAGATTGGTTTGGTCTAGCAGCACATCATTGTGTGTTCTGTATTCTCCAGTCTATAGATTGGTTTGGTCTAGCAGCATATCGTTGTGTATGCTGTATTCTCCAGTCTGTTCAGGGTCACATTTTTTTCGCTGCAGTGTTGAAGCTTCGTTGCCATGGTGACTTGGTACTGTGCCAGAAACATTATCCAATATCTCTTCAATTAGAGAAATGGTACACTAAAGACAATGTATGGCGATTATTGTGGCAGTTAAGTTTCAATTTGCTATTTTTTTCAAAGTAGCCTTGGGTGTCTTGAAAGGTGAGAGTAAAATGCGATTATCATCATTGTAAAATAGATTTTAAAAAATCCTTATAACGGAGAGAGAAAGGTCTCAGGAATGGTATCAGTGTAATTAATTATCAGACAATGAATGATTCTTTAACTGAAGAAATAAAGCAGAATTAAACATTTGCTGCTGCTGGCGACAGAGGGGTTGAGGACGAAGAGACAAGAAACAATTATCATCCTTATTAACACTGAAACAATCATTTATTTTTTAATGCACCACTCAAACAGCTGCATGGCTACAACAGATTTGCCACAGAAATGCTGACACTTCACCAAGAAGCTCACTGAAAAATGTAAATGACTGAAACCTTTAGTCCTGAACCAATAGAAATCAAACGTGCCGTCTGAAGCCTTTAGTCCTGAACCAATAGAAATCAAACGTGCCGTCTGAAGCCTTTAAAGAAGCTTTGGTTCAGGACTAAAGGCCTGCTTTCTTCAACAACAAAAAACAACTAAAAAAATAAAAAAAATAAAACAAAAATTCAATTTCTGCCTTAAGACTAAATGACTAACTAGAAGTGCATTTACAATACCATTGTCAATGTCAATATTATTACATATTTTTGGATCTTGTGATATTTAATGTCATCTATGGTTTGACCTCAGAAGTGATGACAATTTCTAGAAGTTCCAGAATGCGTTGCTGCCACAGTAACATTGGACCAATCATTATCCAGTATGTTCTGATTGACAGACAGAGAGAGCCAAGCCCTCATAGCCACTGTGTCCTGCTCTTAGCAGAATACACGTCCCAATGGCTCAAAAATACTAAAAAGGGTGTCGCAATTTTGCGTCACCAAACCAAGAAACTGGACTGTAAAAACACAAAGAAAAGCCACTAACTTGAGTCTCCGGTTGCATCCGAAACGGCCCCCTCTCCCTTACATAGTACACTACTGTTGACCATTGGCTCAGAGGATCCTGGTGAAAAGTAGTGTACTATATAGGCCAGTGTTACTCAGACCTCTGGGACCCTCAGTTGTTCCATGGGCCAGTGTTACTCAGACCTCTGGGACCCTCAGTTGTTCCATGGGCCAGTGTTACTCAGACCTCTGGGACCCTCAGTTGTTCCATGGGCCAGTGTTACTCAGACCTCTCCTCTGGGACCCTCAGTTTCCATGGGCCAGTGTTACTCAGACATCTCCTCTGGGACCCTCAGTTGTTCCATGGGCCAGTGTTACTCAGACCTCTGGGACCCTCAGTTGTTCCATGGGCCAGTGTTACTCAGACCTCTCCTCTGGGACCCTCAGTTGTTCCATGGGCCAGTGTTACTCAGACCTCTGGGACCCTCAGTTGTTCCATGGGCCAGTGTTACTCAGACCTCTCCTCTGGGACCCTCAGTTTCCATGGGCCAGTGTTACTCAGACATCTCCTCTGGGACCCTCAGTTGTTCCATGGGCCAGTGTTACTCAGACCTCTGGGACCCTCAGTTGTTCCATGGGCCAGTGTTACTCAGACCTCTCCTCTGGGACCCTCAGTTGTTCCATGGGCCAGTGTTACTCAGACCTCTCCTCTGGGACCCTCAGTTGTTCCATGGGCCAGTGTTACTCAGACCTCTGGGACCCTCAGTTGTTCCATGGGCCAGTGTTACTCAGACCTCTCCTCTGGGACCCTCAGTTTCCATGGGCCAGTGTTACTCAGACATCTCCTCTGGGACCCTCAGTTGTTCCATGGGCCAGTGTTACTCAGACCTCTCCTCTGGGACCCCTCAGTTGTTCCATGTATTTAATCTATACCAGAGCTAGCAAACCTGATTCAACTAGTCAACTAATCCTCAAGCCCTTGACTAGGTGAATCAGGTGAGGTAGTTCAACGTCCAAGAGGAGAGGTTTGAGAACCACGGGGAATAGACTAATGTGGGACAAGTCTTTCACCAAATGATCACCTTCCCACAACAGGCGTCATCATCATGTCTTGAACTTCTTCTCTGAGGGCGAGGTCTCCAACCCCTCCCCTGACCCTTGACCTCCTGACCCCAGGTGAGTCCGTTTTAGCGCCCCCTGGGCCGGGGCCTGGCCTCTCTGAGAAGACAACCCTGCCTCTTCCTCATCCTTCTCATCCTCCACCTGGTTCCTAGTGTCTGTTTGTTTCCCCGCCAAGGCCTCCCTCTCTCCCCTGGAATGTGGGGACGCAAACAGGTCTGGAGCCAGACGGTCCCTGGAGTCTACTGGCACTTCAGTCATCTCAGTCTGGTCAGGGAGCCGCAGGCCATTCATGTCAGGGCTGTGGTGATGTCTGGAGGAAGGGGAGACCCAGCTACTGTTGTCCTCCTCCGGACTCTCCAAGCCCTTGGCCATCCTCTCTAAAGCAGCCCCCGTCATCCCTCCCTCCCAGGACTCGGTCCTCTGCTGCAGAGTGTCCTGAGCCAGAAGGGAGGTGATGAGGAGCCCCTCCTGCTCCGCTCGGTCGTCCTGGCTGTCCAGAGACACTGCAGGGCCGGAACCAGCAAGTCTGCCTGAATTGCTGGCACATCTCCCCGTTTTCGAGCTCCTCCTTTGGGGTCCGATCTGGACCGAGTCCTGGTCCTGCTGCAGCTCCGTGGAGGATGCAGAGGAGGATGAGGCCTCGTCGATGGAGATCTTGGGGTAGGAGCAGGAGTCGACCCCCCCGGGGTACAGGGCCTGGGCGGACTCAGGGCGCCCTCCACTGGGCCTGCAGGGGAAGTGCATGCGGCGCCTCCGTGCGGCGTTGCGTTGCCTGGTGCTGACCCTGCGACGCTCCTCGTCCTCAGAGCTGGTGGAGGAGGTGGTGGAGGAGCTGGAGGAGGCCCCAGCGGGGGAGGAGGGGGGGCTGGAGAGGGTGGAGTTGTCTCGGGGGCTGGGGCGGGGCATGGGGTCCAACCAGAACCCAGAGGAGTCAGAGTCCTCTCCCACCAGGTCCAATAAGAACGCAGACTGGTGATGTCGCTGACGACTCCTAGGCAGCAACGGCTCCGCCCCCGAGGCATCAGGTGCAGCCAATGAGGATGAGGAGGAGCGGTCCGAGTCGCCCGTAGCAGCAGCGGGATGTACAGGTGAAGCAGCACCAACCCCAACCAGGACCCCGGCGCCGTCTCTTCCAGCCCGCGTCGAGCCTCGCCCCCTGGCCTGGAGCTGCAGGATGGCCCCCTCACTCAGGTCACTGTCTGAGTCCGAACTCCAGCCCTCGATCTCCCGACGCACCAGAGAGTCAAAGAAGGCCATCATACGAGGATCCTCCTGGATGGACTGAGATGACATGAGAAAGATGCAATCGTACTTCAATTCATCCCCCAGAATGTGTGTGTGTGTGTGTGTGTGTGTGTGTGTGTTACCTGTGAGACGTAGTCGTGCCTCAGGCCGCTGCCGCTGTTCAGCACCAGGCTGATATACTCCTCGTGGCTGTACAGACTCCTGGACTTATTCTCCACACAACCATCCAGGTCGCCCAGACTCTCTGTCTGCTGGTAGGGGCTCCATGCCTGGGGGAGGAGGAGAGACAAGGCAGAGGTCAGGATTAGAGAGCCTGTATCAGCTTTCACACTTCTGGTACAGAACTAGAGCTGCCGTAGGAGAGAGAGACTAGAGCTGCCGTAGGAGAGAGACTAGAGCTGCCGTAGGAGAGAGACTAGAGCTGCCGTAGGAGAGAGACTAGAGCTGCCGTAGGAGAGAGACTAGAGCTGCCCTAGGAGAGGACTAGAGCTGCCCTAGGAGAGGACTAGAGCTGCCCTAGGAGAGGACTAGAGCTGCCCTAGGAGAGGACTAGAGCTGCCGTAGGAGAGGACTAGAGCTGCCGTAGGAGAGGACTAGAGCTGCCGTAGGAGAGAGACTAGAGCTGCCGTAGGAGAGGACTAGAGCTGCCGTAGGAGAGGACTAGAGCTGCCGTAGGAGAGAGACTAGAGCTGCCGTAGGAGAGAGACTAGAGCTGCCGTAGGAGAGAGACTAAAGCTGCCGTAGGAGAGAGACTAGAGCTGCCGTAGGAGAGAGACTAGAGCTGCCGTAGGAGAGAGACTAGAGGCTGCCGTAGGAGAGAGACTAGAGCTGCCGTAGGAGAGGACTAGAGCTGCCGTAGGAGAGGACTAGAGCTGCCGTAGGAGAGGACTAGAGCTGCCGTAGGAGAGGACTAGAGGCTGCCGTAGGAGAGAGACTAGAGCTGCCGTAGGAGAGAGACTAGAGCTGCCGTAGGAGAGAGACTAGAGCTGCCGTAGGAGAGAGACTAGAGCTGCCGTAGGAGAGAGACTAGAGCTGCCGTAGGAGAGAGACTAGAGCTGCCGTAGGAGAGAGACTAGAGCTGCCGTAGGAGAGAGACTAGAGCTGCCGTAGGAGAGAGACTAGAGCTGCCGTAGGAGAGAGACTAGAGCTGCCGTAGGAGAGAGACTAGAGCTGCCGTAGGAGAGAGACTAAAGCTGCCGTAGGAGAGAGACTAAAGCTGCCGTAGGAGAGAGACTAGAGCTGCCGTAGGAGAGAGACTAGAGCTGCCGTAGGAGAGAGACTAGAGCTGCCGTAGGAGAGAGACTAGAGCTGCCGTAGGAGAGGACTAGAGCTGCCGTAGGAGAGGACTAGAGCTGCCGTAGGAGAGGACTAGAGCTGCCGTAGGAGAGGACTAGAGCTGCCGTAGGAGAGGACTAGAGCTGCCGTAGGAGAGGACTAGAGCTGCCGTAGGAGAGGACTAGAGCTGCCGTAGGAGAGGACTAGAGCTGCCGTAGGAGAGGACTAGAGCTGTCGTAGGAGAGAGACTAGAGCTGCCGTAGGAGAGAGACTAGAGCTGCCGTAGGAGAGAGACTAGAGCTGCCGTAGGAGAGAGACTAGAGCTGCCGTAGGAGAGAGACTAGAGCTGCCGTAGGAGAGAGACTAGAGGCTGCCGTAGGAGAGAGACTAGAGGCTGCCGTAGGAGAGAGACTAGAGCTGCCGTAGGAGAGAGACTAGAGGCTGCCGTAGGAGAGAGACTAGAGGCTGCCGTAGGAGAGAGACTAGAGGCTGCCGTAGGAGGAGAGACTAGAGGCTGCCGTAGGAGGAGAGACTAGAGGCTGCCGTAGGAGGAGAGACTAGAGGCTGCCGTAGGAGGAGAGACTAGAGGCTGCCGTAGGAGGAGAGACTAGAGGCTGCCGTAGGAGGAGAGACTAGAGGCTGCCGTAGGAGGAGAGACTAGAGGCTGCCGTAGGAGGAGAGACTAGAGGCTGCCGTAGGAGGAGAGACTAGAGGCTGCCGTAGGAGGAGAGACTAGAGGCTGCCGTAGGAGGAGAGACTAGAGGCTGCCGTAGGAGGAGAGACTAGAGGCTGCCGTAGGAGGAGAGACTAGAGGCTGCCGTAGGAGGAGAGACTAGAGGCTGCCGTAGGAGGAGAGACTAGAGGCTGCCGTAGGAGGAGAGACTAGAGGCTGCCGTAGGAGGAGAGACTAGAGGCTGCCGTAGGAGGAGAGACTAGAGGCTGCCGTAGGAGGAGAGACTAGAGGCTGCCGTAGGAGGAGAGACTAGAGGCTGCCGTAGGAGGAGAGACTAGAGGCTGCCGTAGGAGGAGAGACTAGAGGCTGCCGTAGGAGGAGAGACTAGAGGCTGCCGTAGGAGGAGAGACTAGAGGCTGCCGTAGGAGGAGGCTGCCGTAGGAGAGACTAGAGGCTGCCGTAGGAGGAGAGACTAGAGGCTGCCGTAGGAGGAGAGACTAGAGGCTACCGTAGGAGGAGAGACTAGAGGCTGCCGTAGGAGGAGAGACTAGAGGCTGCCGTAGGAGAGAGACTAGAGGCTGCCGTAGGAGAGAGACTAGAGGCTGCCGTAGGAGAGAGACTAGAGGCTGCCGTAGGAGAGAGACTAGAGGCTGCCGTAGGAGAGAGACTAGAGCTGCCGTAGGAGAGAGACTAGAGGCTGCCGTAGGAGAGAGACTAGAGGCTGCCGTAGGAGAGAGACTAGAGCTGCCGTAGGAGAGAGACTAGAGCTGCCGTAGGAGAGAGACTAGAGCTGCCGTAGGAGAGAGACTAGAGCTGCCGTAGGAGAGAGACTAGAGCTGCCGTAGGAGAGAGACTAGAGCTGCCGTAGGAGAGAGACTAGAGCTGCCGTAGGAGAGAGACTAGAGCTGCCGTAGGAGAGAGACTAGAGCTGCCGTAGGAGAGAGACTAGAGCTGCCGTAGGAGAGAGACTAGAGCTGCCGTAGGAGAGAGACTAGAGCTGCCGTAGGAGAGAGACTAGAGCTGCCGTAGGAGAGAGACTAGAGCTGCCGTAGGAGAGAGACTAGAGCTGCCGTAGGAGAGAGACTAGAGCTGCCGTAGGAGAGAGACTAGAGCTGCCGTAGGAGAGAGACTAGAGCTGCCGTAGGAGAGAGACTAGAGCTGCCGTAGGAGAGAGACTAGAGCTGCCGTAGGAGAGAGACTAGAGCTGCCGTAGGAGAGAGACTAGAGCTGCCGTAGGAGAGAGACTAGAGCTGCCGTAGGAGAGGACTAGAGCTGCCGTAGGAGAGAGACTAGAGCTGCCGTAGGAGAGAGACTAGAGCTGCCGTAGGAGAGAGACTAGAGCTGCCGTAGGAGAGAGACTAGAGCTGCCGTAGGAGAGAGCGTTATGATGATGAACCAACACATCTTCCTTCGACAAGCTCGTCAAAAGGGGACAGACGGCGAAGGAGATGAGTCGTCTGTCTTCACCTCAGGCCCTGTGATTCATGAGGGACAGTGAGTTATAATGACTGAAGACCTGAGAGTCATACAGGATGGGAAACCACCCAGTGAGGAATGCCTGGGAGTTACTACCGTTACCCTTTCAGAGGGTTTAGGTGTAGAAGGGCTGAGATAATTATTCTGATGGCACGGTGAGCACCCAGGTGGGTTTCTCCTTTTCCTGCAAAGAACAATTACCTTCAAGATTCTGTGCATTTTTTAAAGTACTCAAACAACCGAACTGATGAACTTTAAATCATGACGATGTAATCAATTGATGTTCATGATGTAATGTGGATATGTCACTGATGATTTCACGAACCAATCATTGGTACCAAGTCATTTTACACATCAAGTCATACACCCACCCACGACCTGTGATTTGAATGATTATTAAAATTGTAAATAAATAAAAAATAAATAATATCTACGACGTAACTACTGACCTTGATGACCTTCTCGACCCCGGAGGAGCAGATCATATTGGTGCTCGGGTTGAACCGGACTTGGTTCACGATGGAACGATGACCCTTTAGGATCATGGACGCTCCGTTCACCACACGACCTGGGCCTCCTGGAAGGGCGAGACGGAAATAAGAGATTTGTAATCTGTAATCACGTTTCCATCTAAACATTTCATGCGGATGAATTACCTGACGCGTAAAGAAAAGCCACGACTGGGCTGACTGAAACGTGAAAAGCCGACAGACAAATATGTTGGGAGGGATCTTTTTGTTTCCGGCAAAACGTATTATGCGAGAAATGGCAGAAACGCCTTTATGAGTAAATATTGATATAATAACTGTCATATTGAAGTAAACTTGGAGTCATGCGATGATGTGTGTGTGTGGGGTTCTTCCACTACAACTCAGGAAACCATGCAGTTTATGAGGCTACAGATGAAATAAGTGATGAACTTCACAGGGTGGTTAGCTTGATGCTGCTTACAATAAATATCGAGAATCTTATACTGGTGACATGATGATCGATGCTTGGCGGCCATTTGACAAATACAAATAATAATAAATAAAAAAAATCGCTATTATCCATAGTAATCTCATCATGTAGGTAGCCTACCCACACTGTCTCTGTGAGCTGTTGGCCAGAGGACACGTGTCACTGTCTCTGTGAGCTGTTGGCCAGAGGACACGTGTCACTGTCTCTGTGAGCTGTTGGCCAGAGGACACGTGTCACTGTCTCTGTGAGCTGTTGGCCAGAGGACACGTGTCACTGTCTCTGTGAGCTGTTGGCCAGAGGACACGTGTCACTGTCTCTGTGAGCTGTTGGCCAGAGGACACGTGTCACTGTCTCTGTGAGCTGTTGGCCAGAGGACACGTGTCACTGTCTCTGTGAGCTGTTGGCCAGAGGACACGTGTCACTGTCTCTGTGAGCTGTTGGCCAGAGGACACGTGTCACTGTCTCTGTGAGCTGTTGGCCAGAGGACACGTGTCACTGTCTCTGTGAGCTGTTGGCCAGAGGACACATGTCACTGTCTCTGTGAGCTGTTGGCCAGAGGACACATGTCACTGTCTCTGTGAGCTGTTGGCCAGAGGACACATGTCACTGTCTCTGTGAGCTGTTGGCCAGAGGACACATGTCACTGTCTCTGTGAGCTGTTGGCCAGAGGACACATGTCACTGTCTCTGTGAGCTGTTGGCCAGAGGACACATGTCACTGTCTCTGTGAGCTGTTGGCTAGAGGACACATGTCACTGTCTCTGTGAGCTGTTGGCCAGAGGACACATGTCACTGTCTCTGTGAGCTGTTGGCCAGAGGACACATGTCACTGTCTCTGTGAGCTGTTGGCCAGAGGACACATGTCACTGTCTCTGTGAGCTGTTGGCCAGAGGACACATGTCACTGTCTCTGTGAGCTGTTGGCCAGAGGACACATGTCACTGTCTCTGTGAGCTGTTGGCCAGAGGACACATGTCACTGTCTCTGTGAGCTGTTGGCCAGAGGACACATGTCACTGTCTCTGTGAGCTGTTGGCTAGAGGACACATGTCACTGTCTCTGTGAGCTGTTGGCTAGAGGACACATGTCACTGTCTCTGTGAGCTGTTGGCCAGAGGACACATGTCACTGTCTCTGTGAGCTGTTGGCCAGAGGACACATGTCACTGTGAGCTGTTGGCCAGAGGACACATGTCACTGTCTCTGTGAGCTGTTGGCTAGAGGACACATGTCACTGTCTCTGTGAGCTGTTGGCCAGAGGACACATGTCACTGTGAGCTGTTGGCCAGAGGACACATGTCACTGTCTCTGTGAGCTGTTGGCTAGAGGACACACGTCACTGTCTCTGTGAGCTGTTGGCTAGAGGACACATGTCACTGTGAGCTGTTGGCCAGAGGACACATTTCACTATATAAAACGCAAAACCATCAGTAGAGTTTAAAATGTCATGGAACCCATTTAACATGAGAATATAACTATATTATTATAATATAATATAAATAGAATATAACAGCAAAAGTCATTTTTATGTGGACTACGTTATCACGCCCAGCCAAAAAAACGTTTGTTTGCTGGAAAATGTGCATATTGTTTCATCTGTCACAAATTGGACAGAAACTTAGCTATTGACACAAACAAGATTGAAAAACTGATACGGAAACACACACACACACACACACACACACACACACACACTTACCAGCTTCAGGATCCTTTGGGATTCTCCACATATAAAGATTGAAGTCATCTGATCCAGACAAGACGTACTGGAGGAGGACAACAAAGAGATTAACAGAGGCATCTACCTATCTATAGACAAGATGTACTGGAGGAGGACAACAAAGAGATTAACAGAGGCATCTACCTATCTATAGACAAGATGTACTGGAGGAGGACAACAAAGAGATTAACAGAGGCATCTACCTATCTATAGACAAGATGTACTGGAGGAGGACAACAAAGAGATTAACAGAGGCATCTACCTATCTATAGACAATATGTACTGGAGGAGGACAACAAAGAGATTAACAGAGGCATCTACCTATCTATAGACAATATGTACTGGAGGAGGACAACAAAGAGATTAACAGAGGCATCTACCTATCTATAGACAAGATGTACTGGAGGAGGACAACAAAGAGATTAACATAGAGGCATCTCAAAATGCCCACCCTATTCCTGATGTAGTGCACTACTTTAGTCCAAAGCCCTGCTGAAATAAGTAGTGGACTACATAGGGAATAGGGGTCCACTAGGGACTCTTTGTAAGACAACATCCTCTATAAAACACATCATGATGTTAAACTATTACATAAAGTTCTCTGTCCCTGTTGATACAAAAAAAAAAAAAAAAAAGCTTGTTGTCAACAATTAATCCTCAAAAACAAAAAGCTTGTGAAGATAGTCAGGTAACATCTAAACTTAAAAAACATTACAGCCAGTCCATTTTCAGATAAGAGACCATAAAGCGTCTCCGAGTAAGACTGCTGATCTAGGATCAGTTTAGTTCTGTATTTTAGATGATAATGAAACAGATTAGATAGACAAGATCTGATCCTAGATCAGCACTCTTTACGCTTTATGAATCCGGGCCTAAATCCTCGGGGGGAAAAAATGTGTCATTTTTACATTATTATTATTTTAAAACCCAAGGATCCAGTTGTAAAAACAGCACAACAGGCAGCAGTTACAATACGGAGACAGAAGAATTTATGACAAATCTCTTCTCCGAGGGAAGATAGAATTTGAGATGAGGTGTAAACTTCTACAAAACACACCGAGCAGAAAATATGTGTGGTGTCTGTTGCCAGGCAACGAGGAGCCGAGCCAATGAAGCCAGAAGAGAGGAATGATCCAAAGGGTGCATCTCAAATGGCAACCTATTCCAGATATAGTGCACTACTTTGGACCAGGGTAGTGAGCTATGGTAGGGAATAGGGTGCTATTTGGGATGCAGGTATTATCTCTCTCACTAGTGACATCATATATCTACTAACTAGTGACATCACTAGGGTCATTATATATCTACTAACATCATATATCTACTAACTAGTGACATCATATATCTACTGACTAGTGACATCATATATCTACTAACTAGTGACATCATATATCTACTAACTAGTGACATCACTAGGGTCATCATATATCTACTAACTAGTGACATCATATATCTACTAACTAGTGACATCACTAGTGACATCATATATCTACTAACTAGGGTCATCATATATCTACTAACTAGTGACATCACTAGGGTCATTATATATCTACTAACTAGTGACATCATATATCTACTAACTAGTGACATCATATATCTACTAACTAGTGACATCACTAGGGTCATCATATATCTACTAACATCATATATCTACTGACTAGTGACATCATATATCTACTAACTAGTGACATCATATATCTACTAACTAGTGACATCACTAGGGTCATTATATATCTACTAACTAGTGACATCATATATCTACTAACTAGTGACATCACTAGGGTCATTCTCTACTGATCACTAGGGTCATGATCTACTGACTAGTGACATCAGTAGGGTCATGATCTACTAACTAGTGACATCACTAGGGTCATTATATATCTACTAACATCATATATCTACTAACTAGTGACATCACTAGGGTCATTCTCTACTGACATCATATATCTACTAACTAGTGACATCACTAGGGTCATTCTCTACTAACATCATATATCTACTAACTAGTGACATCACTAGGGTCATCATATATCTACTAACATCATATATCTACTAACTAGTGACATCACTAGGGTCATTATATATCTACTAACATCATATATCTACTAACTAGTGACATCACTAGGGTCATTATATATCTACTAACATCATATATCTACTAACTAGTGACATCACTAGGGTCATTCTCTACTGACATCATATATCTACTAACTAGTGACATCACTAGGGTCATTCTCTACTGACATCACTAGGGTCATTCTCTACTGACATCACTAGGGTCATGATCTACTGACTAGTGACATCAGTAGGGTCATGATCTACTAACTAGTGACATCACTAGGGTCATGATCTACTAACTAGTGACATCACTAGGGTCATGATCTACTAACTAGTGACATCACTAGGGTCATTATATATCTACTGACTAGTGACATCACTAGGGTCATGATCTACTAACTAGTGACATCACTAGGGTCATGATCTACTAACTAGTGACATCACTAGGGTCATTATATATCTACTGACTAGTGACATCACTAGGGTCATTATATATCTACTGACTAGTGACATCACTAGGGTCATTATATATCTACTGACATCACTAGGGTCATTATATATCTACTGACATCACTAGGGTCATTATATATCTACTGACATCACTAGGGTCATTATATATATCTACTAACTAGTGACACCACTAGGGTCATTAAGAGGTGACACCACTAGGGTCATTAAGAGGTGACACCCACTAGGGTCATTAAGAGGCCTGCGGTGACACCTGGGAGGGGAGCCCCATTACACATGTCAAGTAGAATTGTAACCATTACCGGCACTAGCCTTTTGGAAGCTAGTGCTTTCTCTATTCTGTGCGTATGGCCCCTTAACTACTTGTTGTCAAGGTGACGATCTTGCTTAGAGACTAAGCAAGATCGTCACCTTGACAACAAGCAGTCAGGGGGCCAGTGGCACAGAAGAGAGAAAGCACTAGTGAATGTAGCTGCAGTCATTCCACATCACCTCCTTCTCACAGGCATAACTTCTCTCTCTCTCGCTTTGTTTAACTCTGGTCTCACACGCCACTGGTAGATTCCAGCCTGGCGCAGCACAGTTCTGTTATTTTAGTGTAGAACGGTCTTCTGTAGCTAAGGTCTCCCCTGACAGCACCGCAGCATATTGTGAACAGAAACTAGACATGTTTTCAGAGTGATATCATGTCTCATACGAAGAGGGGGGGGGGGGGGGCTAGTGCCAAATTACATCCTGTGCACTACTTTTGAGCAGAGCCCTGGACACTATGTAAGGAATAGGGGTACAAACAAGGTCTGGGGAGGAGCTGAGGAAAGAGTCTTGGCTAGAGATGCAGGGCTTCTGTGTTCATCACTAGAAGGAGACAGAAGGGCCTCACAATAAGGCCTCAACTTTCACCATTACCCTCTGGGCTACTTCCCAACTGGTTCCCTATATAGGGCTACGGACTAAATAAATAAGGGCAATGGTCAAATGTAGTGCACTATATAGGGAACGGGGTGCCATTTGAGACAGACCCCTGAGCCTACTACAGAGTTCCTTCAGGAAAAACCCAACTTTATAATGTCTCTATAGGGAAGCCTCTCTTCGACAGACTCTCTCTCTCTCTCTCTTCCCAGAATAGAAGAAAAAAAAAAACATGAGAAATTGGGACGTTGACTTTCTTGGTATGCTTTAAAAAAACAGAACGGTCTGTGGTTTAGATCGTACGCGTGTTATCTAACGACGCAAAGGTTGAAGGTCAAAGTCCCACAGGGATCACATCCTCGTACGGAACATGTACCCACTGTAGTGTAAGTGTCTCTGCTAATCGGTATACACCGGTACCAGTCAAATGTTGACACTTACTCATTCCAGGATTTTCTTTATTTTTTACTATTTTCTACATTGTAGAATAATAGTGAAGACATCAAAACTATGAAATAACACATATGGAATCATGTGGTAACCTAAAAAGTATGAAACAAATCAAAATATATCTTATATTTGAGATTCTTCAAAGTAGCCACCCTTTGCCTTTATGACAGCTTTGCATACTCTTGGCATTCTCTCAGCCAATAAGGTAGGGTTGGGTATACAGAAGATAGCCCTATTTGGTAAAAGACCAAGTCCATATTATGGCAAGAACAGTTCATCATTACTTTAAGACATGAAGGTCAGTCAATACGGGAAATTTCAAGAACTTTGAACGTTTTTTCAAGTGCAGTCTCAAAAACCATCAAGAGCTATGATGAAACTGGATCTCATGAGGACCGCCCCAGGAAAGGAAGACCCAGAGTTACCTCTGCTGCAGAGGATAAGTTCAATAGAGTTACCAGCCTCAGATTGCAGCCCAAAGAATTGCTGCAAAGAAACTACTACTAAAGGACACCAATAAGAAGAAGAGACTTGCTTGGGTCAAAAAACACGAGCAATGAACATTAGACCCGTGGAAATCTGTCCTTTGGTCTGATGAGTCCAAATTTGAGATTTTTGCTTCTAATCCCCGTGTCTTTGTGAAACGCAGAGTAGGTGAACGGATGATCTCCGCATGTGTGGTTCCCACCGTGAAGCATGGAGGAGGAGGTGTGATGGTGCTTTGCTGGTGACACGGTCAGTGATTTATTTAGAATTCAAGGCACAATTAACCAGCATGGCTACCACAGCATTCTGCAGCGATACGCCATCCCATCTGGTTTGCGGTTAGTGGGACTATCATTTGTTTTTCAACAGGACAATGACCCAACACACCCCCAGGATGTGTAAGGGCTGTTTGACCAAGAAGGAGAGTGATGGAGTGCTGCATCAGATGGACACGGAGTGTAAAGCAACAGTGTAAGGGCTGTTTGACCAAGAAGGAGAGTGATGGATGCTGCATCAGATGGACACGGAGTGTAAAGCAACAGTGTAAGGGCTGTTTGACCAAGAAGGAGAGTGATGGATGCTGCATCAGATGGACACGGAGTGTAAAGCAACAGTGTAAGGGCTGTTTGACCAAGAAGGAGAGTGATGGATGCTGCATCAGATGGACACGGAGTGTAAAGCAACAGTGTAAGGGCTGTTTGACCAAGAAGGAGAGTGATGGATGCTGCATCAGATGGACACGGGGTGTAAAGCAACAGTGCTGTAGGAAAACAGAAAGCTTTGAGATGGTCACAAAGGCTGCTTCCCAGAGGGCACCCTATTCCCTATATAGTGCACTCCTTTAGTCCCTATATAGTGCACTCCTTTAGACCCTATATAGTGCACTCCTTTAGACCCTATATAGTGCACTCCTTTAGACCCTATATAGTGCACTCCTTTAGACCCTATTCCCTATATAGTGCACTCCTTTAGACCCTATATAGTGCACTCCTTTAGTCCCTATATAGTGCACTCCTTTAGTCCCTATATAGTGCACTCCTTTAGTCCCTATATAGTGCACTCCTTTAGACCCTATATAGTGCACTCCTTTAGACCCTATTCCCTATATAGTGCACTCCTTTAGACCCTATTCCCTATATAGTGCACTC
The DNA here is from genome assembly GCF_016432855.1 of Salvelinus namaycush. Lineage (NCBI taxonomy): Eukaryota > Metazoa > Chordata > Actinopteri > Salmoniformes > Salmonidae > Salvelinus > Salvelinus namaycush. The sequence continues at coordinate 1,169,464 of NC_052334.1, forward strand.
CTTTAGTCCCTATATAGTGCACTCCTTTAGACCCTATATAGTGCACTCCTTTAGACCCTATTCCCTATATAGTGCACTCCTTTAGACCCTATTCCCTATATAGTGCACTCCTTTAGACCCTATATAGTGCACTCCTTTAGTCCCTATATAGTGCACTCCTTTAGACCCTATATAGTGCACTCCTTTAGACCCTATATAGTGCACTCCTTTAGACCCTATATAGTGCACTCCTTTAGACCCTATATAGTGCACTCCTTTAGACCCTATATAGTGCACTCCTTTAGACCCTATATAGTGCACTCCTTTAGTCCCTATATAGTGCACTCCTTTAGTCCCTATATAGTGCACTCCTTTAGTCCCTATATAGTGCACTCCTTTAGTCCCTATATAGTGCACTCCTTTAGTCCCTATATAGTGCACTCCTTTAGTCCCTATATAGTGCACTCCTTTAGTCCCTATATAGTGCACTCCTTTAGTCCCTATATAGTGCACTCCTTTAGTCCCTATATAGTGCACTCCTTTAGTCCCTATATAGTGCACTCCTTTAGACCCTATATAGTGCACTCCTTTAGACCCTATATAGTGCACTACTTTAGACCCTATATAGTGCACTCCTTTAGACCCTATTCCCTATATAGTGCACTCCTTTAGACCCTAGTCCCTATATAGTGCACTCCTTTAGACCCTATATAGTGCACTACTTTAGTCCCTATATAGTGCACTACTTTAGTCCCTATATAGTGCACTACTTTAGTCCCTATATAGTGCACTACTTTAGTCCCTATATAGTGCACTACTTTAGTCCCTATATAGTGCACTACTTTAGTCCCTATATAGTGCACTACTTTAGACCCTATATAGTGCACTACTTTAGACCCTATATAGTGCACTACTTTAGACCCTATATAGTGCACTACTTTAGACCCTATATAGTGCACTACTTTAGACCCTATATAGTGCACTACTTTAGACCCTATATAGTGCACTACTTTAGACCCTATATAGTGCACTACTTTAGTCCCTATATAGTGCACTACTTTAGTCCCTATATAGTGCACTACTTTAGACCCTATTCCCTATATAGTGCACTACTTTAGACCCTATTCCCTATATAGTGCACTACTTTAGACCAGGGCCTATAGGGTTCTACAAGCTGTAGGGGCTGCACTATGTAGGGAACAGCATGCCATTTGGAATGCCATCCATAGCCCCAAGGTCTCACCTGGTCCTTGTCTCCAGCGAAGCAGCAGCTCTTCATGGTACAGGAGTTGAAGTAGCCCTGGTTGTCGAACTGGAAGCTGGGTAGGCGAGAGTGTAGCTCGTAGAGGACCGGGGGTAGCCTGCGACGCAGTGCCAGGAGCTGGGTCCCTGCGCTGTTAAAACGCACCGACATGGCACTCTGGAGGGACGTGCTACCGCCGTACCGCAGCAGAGAACTGGGAGAGACGGAGAGAGAAATGAGAGGTGGATTAGGAAGGAAGAGCAGGAGCCGTGTTCCTCTCTAGGTTTCTTCCTTCAAGGGAGTTTTTCCTGGCCACCACGCTTCTGCTTTGCTTGACTGTTTTTAAAGCACTGTGACAGCCACAGATGTTGAAAGGGCTTTATAAAATAAAAGTTATTGACAGACAGTGTAAATAAAGAGACAAATAAAGGGAGGGTACTTATGTATGATTACATTTAGAGGCAGTTTCAATCTTATATGGTCAGAATAGAAGCAATGTAAGAAATTGCTAAATTAAATAATAAAACAGTGCCCTCTGGTGGACGAATTGGGTAAAACAGATGCTGGGATTACAGCCTGAAACAGCCTGAGTGTGACGGTTAACAGTGAGGTTAACAGAAGCTCTCACGTGCGAGGCTTGCGGATGTCCCACAGCCCCACCCCCTCCTTGGAGTTGGCTGTAGCCAGCAGTCGGGGCTCTGCCGGGTTGAACATCACACTGTGGAAGGCTGACGGGTAGTTGGCCAGACAGAAGGGCTCTGAAATACACAGGGAATGACATGTATTTAACTCAGATGACATGGTTATTGATCAGGTGTAGGCCTATCGCAATATGTTTTATATACAAAATAAAACAGAACAATACTTCACAAAAATATAAAAACACAACATGAACATTTATTTATTTATTTATCCTTTATTTAAACTAGGCAAGTCAACTAACATGTAAAGTGTTGGTCCCATGTTTCATGAGCTGAAATAAAATATCCCAGAAATGTTCCATAAGATTATTTCTCTCCAATTTTGTGCACAAATTTGTTTACATCTATGTTAGTGAGCATTTCTCCTTTGCCAAGATAATCCATCCACCTGACAGGTGTGGCCTATCAAGAAGCTGATTAAACAGCATGATCATTACACAGGTGCACCTTGTGCTGGGGCCAATAAAAGGCCACTTTAAAAATGTGCAGTTTTGTCACACAACACAATGCCACAGTAATAAAGCCCTTTTGTGGGGAAAAACTCATTCTGATTGGCCTCCCCAGTGGGTGGGCCACTCTCCCAAGTATTTGTACTTGGGTTTATTATGGATCCCCATTAGTTCCTGTCAAGGCAGCAGCTACTCTTCCTGGGGTTTATTACGGATCCCCATTAGTTCCTGCCAAGGCAGCAGCTACTCTTCCTGGGGTTTATTATGGATCCCCATTAGTTCCTGCCAAGGCAGCAGCTACTCTTCCTGGGGTTTATTATGAATCCCCATTAGTTCCTGCCAAAGCATCAGCTACTCTTCCTGGGGTTTATTATGGATCCCCATTAGTTCCTGCTAAAGCAGCAGCTACTCTTCCTGGGGTCCGGCAGAATTAAGACAGTTATACAATTTTAAAAACATTACAATACATATATTACAGATTTCACAACACAGTGTGGCCCCTCGGACCCATACTCCACACCTACAACACAAAATCCATGTGTGTGTGTGTGTCTCTTCACAGTCCCCTCTGTTCCATAAGGTGTATTTTTTATCTGTTTTTTAAATCTAATTTTACTGCTTGCATCAGTTACTTGATGTGGAATAGAGTTCCATGTAGTCATGGCTCTATGTAGTACTGTGCGCCTCCCATAGTCTGTTCTGGACTTGGGGATTGTGAAGAAACCTCTGGTGGCATGTCTTGTGGGGTATGTATGGGGTGTCCGAGCTGTGTGCTAGTAGTTTAAAAACAGACAGCTCGGTAGCTTCAGCTTGTCAACACCTCTTACGAAAACAATTAATTATTTAGTCAATCTCTCTTCCACTTTGAGCCATGAGAGATTGACATGTCACTAATGTTAGCTCTCCATGTACTTTTAAGGGCCAACTGAAATTTTTCCTAAGTCCCTCGTTGTGGCACCTGTCCACACTACTGAACAGTAGTCCAGGTGTGACAAAACTAGGGTCTGTAGGATCTGCCTTGTTGATAGTGTTGTTAAGAAGGCAGAAACTAGGGCCTGTAGGACCTGCCTTGTTGATAGTGTTGTTAAGAAGGCAGAGCAGTGCTTTATTATGGACAGACTTCTCCCCATCTTAGCTACTGTGGTATCAACATGTTTTGACCATGACAGTTTACAATCCAGGGATACTCCAAGCAGTTTAGTTGCACAATTTCCACATTATTCATTACGAGATGTAGTTGAGGTTAAGGGTTTAATGAATGATTTGTCCTATATAAAATTATTTTTAGTTTTGGAAATATTTAGGCGTAACTTATTTCTTGCCACCCATTCACGAAACTAACTGCAGCTCTTTGTTAAGTGTTGCAGTCATTCAGTCACTGTAGTAGCTGACATGTATAGTGTTGAGTGGGTGGGCCTATGCCCTCCCAAGCCCACCCATGGCTGAGCCCCTGCCCAATCATGAAATCCATAGATTAGGGTCTAATGAATGTATTTAAAATTGACAGATTTCCTGTAACTCGGTAAAAATCGTTGAAATTGTTGCTCAGTGTATTATTACCTCCGTGTGGCGGCTGCCGTGTGTCCCAGATGAGAACCCGTCCGTCGTCAGAGGAGCTGGCGAACACGTTGTCGTTAACAGGACTGACTGACAGGCCGTACACTGCATCATCGTGAAGGAACACGTTCAGAGTCTCACCTCTGGGAGGGAAACAGAATACAGCTGCTTCATGTACAATAGCAAAGTCAATATCTGTGTAAATATTTCCCTGATAGGCCTACAGTGAATTCTGGAAAGAATTCAGACCCCTTCAACTTCTCCACTTTGTTACGTTACAGCCTTATTCTAAAATTGATTAAATTATTTTTTTTGCCTCAATCTACACACAATACCCCCAAAATGACAAATGTGAAAAAAGTGTTTTTTTATTATTATTATTTTGTTTATATACATTTGCACACACGTCTAAAAACCTGTTTTTGCTTTGTCATTATGGGGTATTGTGTGTAGATTGATGAGGAAAAAAAGCAATTTCATCCATTTTATAATAAGGATGTCACGTAAAAAAAAAAAAATTGGGAAAAAGTCAAGGTGCCTGAATACACTTTACATGAGATATGTGTTATCTAAATGTGGTTTCAATGCCCATAAAATAAATAGTACTAGCATAACACTTAGAAAGAAGCAATATATTCACCGGACTGGTTCACTGGACGTGCTACCTTGTCCCAGACCTGCGGTTTCAACTCTCTAGAGACAGCAGGAGCGGTAGAGATACTCTGAATGATCGGCTATGAAAAGCCAAATGACATTTACTCCCGAGGTGCTGACTTGCTGCACCCTCGACAACCACTGTGATTATTATTATTTGACCATGCTGGTCATCTATGAACATTTGAACATCTTGGCCATGTTCTGTTATAATCTCCACCCGGCACAGCCAGAAGAGGACTGGCCACCCCTCATTGCCTGGTTCCTCTCTAGGTTTCTTCCTAGTTTTTGGCCTTTCTAGGGAGTTTTTCCTAGCCATCGTGCTTCTACACCTGCATTGCTGGCTGTTTGGGGTTTTAGGCTGGGTTTCTGTACAGCACTTTGAGATATCAGCTGATGTACGAAGGGCTTTTATAAATACATTTGATTGATTGAACATAACACTTAGAAAGAAGCCATGTTTTGTTCGTAACAAAGTCTCACCTCTGAAGGAAAGAATATACATCATTATTTAAAATACTGTTTCAAGACTAATGTACCACTCAGAACGAAGCCACGTATTACTACTAACCTGCCACTCAGAACGAAGCCACGTATTACTACTAACCTGCCACTCAGAACGAAGCCACGTATTACTACTAACCTACCGTACCACTCAGAACGAAGCCACGTATTACTACTAACCTACCGTACCACTCAGAACGAAGCCACGTATTACTACTAACCTGCCACTCAGAACGAAGCCACGTATTACTACTAACCTACCGTACCACTCAGAACGAAGCCACGTATTACTACTAACCTACCGTACCACTCAGAACGAAGCCACGTATTACTACTAACCTACCGTACCACTCAGAACGAAGCCACGTATTACTACTAACCTACCGTACCACTCAGAACGAAGCCACGTATTACTACTAACCTACCGTACCACTCAGAACGAAGCCACGTATTACTACTAACCTACCACTCAGAACGAAGCCACGTACTACTACTAACCTACCACTCAGAACGAAGCCACGTATTACTACTAACCTACCACTCAGAACGAAGCCACGTACTACTACTAACCTACCACTCAGAACGAAGCCACGTACTACTACTAACCTACCACTCAGAACGAAGCCACGTACTACTACTAACCTACCACTCAGAACGAAGCCACGTACTACTACTAACCTACCACTCAGAACGAAGCCACGTACTACTACTAACCTACCACTCAGAACGAAGCCACGTACTACTACTAACCTACCACTCAGAACGAAGCCACGTACTACTACTAACCTACCACTCAGAACGAAGCCACGTACTACTACTAACCTACCACTCAGAACGAAGCCACGTACTACTACTAACCTACCACTCAGAACGAAGCCACGTACTACTACTAACCTACCACTCAGAACGAAGCCACGTACTACTACTAACCTACCACTCAGAACGAAGCCACGTATTACTACTAACCTACCACTCAGAACGAAGCCACGTATTACTACTAACCTACCACTCAGAACGAAGCCACGTATTACTACTAACCTACCACTCAGAACGAAGCCACGTATTACTACTAACCTACCACTCAGAACGAAGCCACGTATTACTACTAACCTACCACTCAGAACGAAGCCACGTATTACTACTAACCTACCACTCAGAACGAAGCCACGTATTACTACTAACCTACCACTCAGAACGAAGCCACGTATTACTACTAACCTACCACTCAGAACGAAGCCACGTATTACTACTAACCTGCCACTCAGAACGAAGCCACGTATTACTACTAACCTGCCACTCAGAACGAAGCCACGTATTACTACTAACCTGCCACTCAGAACGAAGCCACGTATTACTACTAACCTGCCACTCAGAACGAAGCCACGTATTACTACTAACCTGCCACTCAGAACGAAGCCACGTATTACTACTAACCTACCACTCAGAACGAAGCCACGTATTACTACTAACCTACCACTCAGAACGAAGCCACGTATTACTACTAACCTACCACTCAGAACGAAGCCACGTATTACTACTAACCTACCACTCAGAACGAAGCCACGTATTACTACTAACCTACCACTCAGAACGAAGCCACGTATTACTACTAACCTACCACTCAGAACGAAGCCACGTATTACTACTAACCTACCACTCAGAACGAAGCCACGTATTACTACTAACCTACCACTCAGAACGAAGCCACGTATTACTACTAACCTACCACTCAGAACGAAGCCACGTATTACTACTAACCTACCACTCAGAACGAAGCCACGTATTACTACTAACCTACCACTCAGAACGAAGCCACGTATTACTACTAACCTACCACTCAGAACGAAGCCACGTATTACTACTAACCTACCACTCAGAACGAAGCCACGTATTACTACTAACCTACCACTCAGAACGAAGCCACGTATTACTACTAACCTACCACTCAGAACGAAGCCACGTATTACTACTAACCTACCACTCAGAACGAAGCCACGTATTACTACTGACCTACCACTCAGAACGAAGCCACGTATTACTACTAACCTACCACTCAGAACGAAGCCACGTATTACTACTGACCTACCACTCAGAACGAAGCCACGTATTACTACTAACCTACCACTCAGAACGAAGCCACGTATTACTACTAACCTACCGTACCACTTAGCACGAAGCCACGTATTACTACTAACCTGCCACTCAGAACGAAGCCACGTATTAATACTGAAGCTTATGTGATACTACACTTAACAGCCAAAGTGCATTAATTTTGGTCTGGAGGATTGACAGAACATTTGTGTCTGTTGTTACGGCGATCAAGTTAATTAGCCTACTTTGTGGACAACATTAAACCGAGATTCGAGCTAAGTTCTAGTAAGTTTTGAAAATTTGTCTTCCCGAGTTAAAACGAAGCAATCAGGAATGTGAAAATTGCCTGTTTGTTCGTTTTTTGAATAGGAATTAAAATATTTTTTTAAATGCTTATTTTTGCATTAAAAAAAACTAAATATGACTTGATATTTTAATGTTCAAATGTGGGTGGGGTTAAAGGTGGAATAGCTGGTCAAGTGACCAGCCAACACTTCCGGTCCTTTCAAAGTACGAGATCACCCTTCTAATGCCATTCTATGAATCTATTACCTACCAATAGCGGCCGTACCGTCCCACAGTGACAAGATCTCAATTTCTGATTAAGTGTGTATTGGCTTATTAAAATAACTGCTGTTACTGTAAATGGTTAGCTGGCTGATATAGCCTATCTACCTAGCTAACCATCGGTAATCTTAATAAATGATGATGCTATGGAGCCAAAACAACAGTATCTATTGGTAAACTAAGAGATATTCACTTAGCTATAGTTAGTCAGTGGTTGCACATCCAACTAGCTGGAATGAAGCAAGGGTGTGAATAAAAGACATGAAAATGTATCCATTCACTGTTTACAGCAGGTCTCCAGCTACCCAGACCCGTCTGGCTACCCAGACCCGTCTGGCTACCCAGACCCGTCTGGCTACCCAGACCCGTCTGGCTACCCAGACCCGTCTGGCTACCCAGACCCGTCTGGCTACCCAGACCCGTCTGGCTACCCAGACCCGTCTGGCTACCCAGACCCGTCTGGCTACCCAGACCCGTCTGGCTACCCAGACCCGTCTGGCTACCCAGACCCGTCTGGCTACCCAGACCCGTCTGGCTACCCAGACCCGTCTGATCAGCCTGATAGGGTGCTGTGTCCAGCGTACACCTGCGCAAATCTGTGTATAACAATGGAATGAAACATCCCAACCAATGCCTGTGTCGTACTATAGGTCCATCACACACCCTAAGTGTCTCTGGGCAGCAGGAGCCAGCAGTTGTTTCTGGACAGACCATGGGTATTAAATGGTAGCTCAGTGAGTGTGGTGCTGTCATTTTTTTTTAGTAGATGTCAAATATTTGCTTTCCTCTGTCCTTGGGAGAATCTCAATTGCATTTTCTTGATTTGTTACATCCACTCTCCTCGTCTCCTTCTCAAAACCCTCTCACCTACTCAACCAATGGGTTTTTAGAAGGAGACGAGGCGAGGACGTGAGGAATGAAGGACATGCTATTGAGATTGTCTCCGTGTTTCCTCACCTCCCTCTCGAAGCACATTGGGGGAGAGGGAAGGTTCCTCCCCCTTGGGCTCCAATACACTATCAAGGAGAGGAGTGGAGGAAACAAGGAAAGAGGAAGCAAGACTGATGTCTAGTTCACACACTGTTTGAAGAGTTTGTCATTTTGGTCTATTATCACTATTATTGACAATGACTTTGTTGACAGAACTTATTCTGTTGATCTTGTTCATTCATCTGGAAGGTTTATCTATAAATGACAGAAGTTGACTAAAGCACAAACAGCTGGTTACTAGGCATGTGACATTTTAAATGGCATGTACACTACCAGTCAAAAGTTTGGAGACACAAAAAAAAAAGTGTAAACAACTCAAAATATATTTTATTTTTTAGATTCTTCAAAGTAGCCACCCTGTGCCTTGATGACAGCTTTGCACACACTTGGCATTCTCTCAACCAGCTTCACCTGGATGCTTTTCCAACCATCTTGAAGGAGTTCCCACATATGCTGAGCAATTGTTGGCTGCTTTTCCTTCACTCTGTGGTCCAACTCATCCCAAACCATCTCAATTAGGTTGAGGTCAAGTGATTGTGGAGGCCAGGTCATCTGATGCAGCATCCATCACTCTCCTTCTTGGTCAAACAGCCCTTACACATCCTGGAGGTGTGTTGGGTCATTGTCCTGTTGAAAAACAAATGAGTCCCACTAATCGCAAACCAGATGGGATGGCATATCGCTACAGAATGCTGTGGACGCCATGCTAGTTAAATGTGCCTTGAATTCTAAATAAATTACTGACAGTGTCACCAGCAAAGCACCCCCACACCACCTCCTCCATGCTTCACGTGGGAACCACACATGCGGAGATAATCCATTCACCTACTCTTAAAAAAAAAAACACTTTCACCCCTTTTTCATGGTATCCAATTGGTAGTTACAGTCTTGTCTCATCGCTGCAACTCCCGTACGGACTCGGGAGAGGTGAAGGCCGAGAGCCGTGCGTCCTCCGAAACACGACCAAACCAAGCCGCACTGCTTCATGATCCAACGCCCGCTTAACCCGGAAGCCAGCCGCACCAATGTGTCGGAGGAAACACTGTGCACCAGGCGACCGTGTCAGCGTGCACTGCGCCCGGCCTGCCACCGGAGGCGCTAATGTGCGATGGGACAAGGACATCCCTACCGGCCAAACCTTGCACTAACCCGGACGACGCTGGGCCAATTGTGTGCCGCCCCATGGGTTTCGCGGCCGCCTGCGACAGAGCCTGGACTCAAACCCAGAATCTCTAGTGGCACAGCCAGCACTGTGATGCAGAGCCTTAGACAACTGCGCCACTCGGGAGAACCTCGTTCACCTACTCTGCGTCTCACAAAGTCACGGCGGTTGGAACCAAAATCTCAAATTTTGACTCCAGACCAAAGGACAGATTTCCACCGGTCTAATGTCCATTGCTCGCATTTCTTGGCCTAACCCTGATTCATACAGTCTCCCCTGAACAGTTGCTGTTGAGATGTGTCTGTTACTTGAACTCTGTGAAGCATTTATTTGGGCTGCAATTTCTGAGGCTGGTAACTCTAATGAACTTATCTTCTGCAGCAGAGGTAACTCTGGGTCTTCCTTTCCTGTGGCGGTCCTCATGAGATCCAGATTCATGATAGCGCTTGATGGTTCTTGCGACTGCACTTGAAAAAACATTCAAAATTCTTGAAATTTCCCGTATTGACTGACCTTCATGTCTTAAAGTAATGATGGACTGTCGTTTATCTTTGCTTATTTGAGCTGTTCTTGCCATAATATGGACTTGGTCTTTTACCAAATAGGGGTATCTTCTGTATGTCACAACACAACTGATTGATTCAAATGCATTAAGGAAAGAAATTCCACAAATGAACTTTTAATAAAGGCACACCTGTTAATTGAAATGCATTCCAGGTGACTCCCTCATGAAGCTGGTTGAGAGAATGCCAAGAGTGTGCAAACCTGTCATCAAGGCAAAGGGTGGCTACTTTGAAGAATCTAAAACATAAAATATATTTTGATTTGTTTACACTTTTTTTGGTTACTTCATGATTCTATATGTGTTATTTCATAGTTTTGATGTCTTCACTAATATTCTACAATGTAGAAAATAGTCAAAATAAAGAAAAACCCTTGAATGAGTAGTGGTGTGTCCAAACGTTTGACTGGTACTGAATATGTTTTGTTGTTGCTAGGCGTTATGGTCTCATTGTGCCCATCTAGACCATTATTCCTGTAACTACACATGTGAAGCTGCAAGAAAAATCATATTTAAAATATCAAACTATTTAAAAAATATTTTATTTATTTATAGAAAGACCCACATGCATTCTAAGTAGCAATCTGGAATGGGAACCAATGTCTACCTTAATGTCTTGCTGGTATATGGGGAGAGGAGTAGTAATTTAAATAAAAACATACATTTGTGACTAATAACATAAAACATGCGTATGAGTATTTCAGACAGAGTAAACACTTTGCAAGAGCTCGAGGCAGATGCAAGGAGATGGGGTGGAACGAGAGGCAGATGCAAGGAGATGGGGTGGAACGAGAGGCAGATGCAAGGAGATGGGGTGGAACGAGAGGCAGATGCAAGGAGATGGGGTGGAACGAGAGGCAGATGCAAGGAGATGGGGTGGAACGAGAGGCAGAAGACAGTCCAGATTCCAGTTTAAGTACACACTGATGAAGACTACTAACATACTCACTGCTCTACATCATGAAGGATGACCTGTTCGTCGTTACCTTTAGAAAGAGACACAATAGACCACAGATTAACACATGAAAATCAGGCTACGGTTCGACCCATAGAACGCTAAATCTAAATATTATAAACTGGGTGGTTCGAGCCCTGAACGCTGATTGGCTGACACCCGTGGTATATCTGACCGTATACCACGGGTATGACAAAACATGTATTTTTTACTGCTCTAATTACATTGGTAACCAGTTTATAATAGCAATAAGGCACCTCGGGGGGGTTTGTGATACATGGTCAATATACCACGGCTAAGGACTGTATCCAGGCACTCCGAGTTGCGTCGTGCATAAGAACAGCCGTGTGCCGTGGTATATTGGCCATATACCACACACCGTTTTGCCTTATTGCTTAATTAGAACACTTTAGTTGAAGGGTACCTAGATAAGGACTTCATACCCCATTCATAACCCATAGATAAGAAGCACATAAGAACGTATGACATGCTTAGGGCAACAACTGCATGTTTTTCATTGCAGTATAAGTGATACTACGGTGACAAAACAAATACACTCCCGGGCCAGTTTATTAGGTACACCACCCAGTTCAAGAAAATGGATCACTTCTACAGACAGTGAGTCACGTGGCTGTGGTTTGTTATATAAAGCAGGCAGACAGGCATCGAGGCATTCAGTTACTGTTCCGATTGAGTGGGCAAAATGAGTGACCTGAGCGTGGTATAATTGCCGGTTCCAGTGTCTCGGGCACACCGGTTCCAGTGTCTCGGGCACACCGGTTCCAGTGTCTCGGGCACACCGGTTCCAGTGTCTCGGGCACACCGGTTCCAGTGTCTCGGGCACACCGGTGTCTAGGGTTTACAGAGAATGTTGTGACAAACAAAAATCCTCCAGTCAGTAGCAGCCTTGTGGGCGAAGAGAGAGGTCGAAGGAAAATAGCAAAAATTGTGCAAGCTAACAGGCGGGCCAGAAACAGACACAACGGTGCAGTACAATAGTGGTTTGCAGAACATCTCGGAAAGCACAACTCGTCAGTCTTTGTCAAAGATGGGTTCAAGCATAGCAGCAGTCGGCCCACACCGGGCTACAGCAGCAGAGCGGCCAACACCGGGCTACAGCAGCAGAGCGACCAACACCGGGCTACAGCAGCAGAGCGACCAACACCGGGCTATAGCAGCAGAGCGACCAACACCGGGCTATAGCAGCAGAGCGACCAACACCGGGCTACAGCAGCAGAGCGGCCAACACCGGGCTACAGCAGCAGAGCGGCCAACACCGGGCTACAGCAGCAGAGCGGCCAACACCGGGCTACAGCAGCAGAGCGGCCAACACCGGGCTACAGCAGCAGAGCGGCCAACACCGGGCTACAGCAGCAGAGCGGCCAACACCGGGCTACAGCAGCAGAGCGACCAACACCGGGCTACAGCAGCAGAGCGACCAACACCGGGATACAGCAGCAGAGCGACCAACACCGGGATACAGCAGCAGAGCGACCAACACCGGGCTACAGCAGCAGAGCGACCAACACCGGGCTACAGCAGCAGAGCGGCCAACACCGGGCTACAGCAGCAGAGCGGCCAACACCGGGCTATAGCAGCAGAGCGACCAACACCGGGCTATAGCAGCAGAGCGACCAACACCGGGCTATAGCAGCAGAGCGACCAACACCGGGCTATAGCAGCAGAGCGACCAACACCGGGCTATAGCAGCAGAGCGACCAACACCGGGCTACAGCAGCAGAGCGACCAACACCGGGCTACAGCAGCAGAGCGACCAACACCGGGCTACAGCAGCAGAGCGACCAACACCGGGCTACAGCAGCAGAGCGACCAACACCGGGCTACAGCAGCAGAGCGACCAACACCGGGCTACAGCAGCAGAGCGACCAACACCGGGCTACAGCAGCAGAGCGACCAACACCGGGCTACAGCAGCAGAGCGACCAACACCGGGCTACAGCAGCAGAGCGACCAACACCGGGCTACAGCAGCAGAGCGACCAACACCGGGCTACAGCAGCAGAGCGACCAACACCGGGCTACAGCAGCAGAGCGGCCAACACCGGGCTACAGCAGCAGAGCGGCCAACACCGGGCTACAGCAGCAGAGCGGCCAACACCGGGCTACAGCAGCAGAGCGGCCAACACCGGGCTACAGCAGCAGAGCGGCCAACACCGGGCTACAGCAGCAGAGCGGCCAACACCGGGATACAGCAGCAGAGCGACCAACACCGGGCTACAGCAGCAGAGCGACCAACACCGGGCTACAGCAGCAGAGCGACCAACACCGGGCTATAGCAGCAGAGCGACCAACACCGGGATATAGCAGCAGAGCGACCAACACCGGGCTATAGCAGCAGAGCGACCAACACCGGGCTACAGCAGCAGAGCGACCAACACCGGGCTACAGCAGCAGAGCGACCAACACCGGGCTACAGCAGCAGAGCGACCAACACCGGGCTATAGCAGCAGAGCGGCCAACACCGGGCTATAGCAGCAGAGCGGCCAACACCGGGCTATAGCAGCAGAGCGGCCAACACCGGGCTATAGCAGCAGAGCGACCAACACCGGGCTATAGCAGCAGAGCGCCAACACCGGGCTATAGCAGCAGAGCGACCAACACCGGGCTATAGCAGCAGAGCGACCAACACCGGGATATAGCAGCAGAGCGACCAACACCGGGATATAGCAGCAGACCGACCAACACCGGGATATAGCAGCAGACCGACCAACACCGGGCTCCACTCCTATCAGCTAAAAACAATGAGAAGCGGCTCCAGTAGGCAAGTGATTACCAACACTGGATAATTGAGGAGTGAAGTTAAGTTTACTTGAGTGTCCCGTTCAGTCCCCAGACCAGTAGAGTGGAGGTGTCAAACTCATTCCATGGAGGGACTAGTGTCTCCAGGTTTTTCCCTTTCAATTAAGACCTAGACAACCAGGTGAGGGGAGTTCCTTACAGTGACCTTCACTCGTCAATCAAGTACAAGTGAAGAGTGAAAACCTGCAGACACACGACACTCCGTGGAATGAGTTTGACACGTGTGAAATAGAGCATATTTGGGATGAGATGGAACGGGATGTTCACGGCATAAAAATGTACCACCGTTCAATCTGCAGAAACTGTGTGATGCCATCGGCATGGACCAACATGCCTGTGGAATGTTTCCGACACCGTGTAGAATGCCCCGAAGAATTTAGGGTGTTCTGGATTAAAAGGAGGGGGGGGGTGGTCAGACCCTGTACTAGATGGGTGTACCTAATAAAATGAGGTTGTTGACACGTACAAAGCGTTGACAACTTATTATGAATGTGTTATGTACTGTATGCTGCTACCCACCAGTCATTATAAAGTAACGCTGGGTGGTTTCTGCTGCTACCAACCAGCCCTTATAAAGTAACGCTGGGTGGTTTTTGCTGCTACCCACCAGCCCTTATAAAGTAACGCTGGGTGGTTTCTGGTGCTACCCACCAGTCCTTATAAAGTAACGCTGGGTGGTTTCTGCTGCTACCCACCAGCCCTTATAAAGTAACGCTGGGTGGTTTCTGGTGCTACCCACCAGTCCTTATAAAGTAACGCTGGGTGGTTTCTGCTGCTACCCACCAGTCCTTATAAAGAAGTGGTGTGATTTCTGAAAAGTAACATATCACCTTATATAAACAGCTGATGTCAGCTAACTCAAGGCCTCTACAAACTAATATGAAATGAACCACTATACCCCCATGGTGATAGATTCACCAGTAGCCAGCACCCACAGCCTGTCAAACCATGCTCTAAAATCAGTCCTGTCTGAACTCCTACTCTGTGGGTGTTTATCAATATGCATAGTGTTGTGCTCCACACTCATGCTCCGAGTGCATTCTCTTGAGTACGTTCCTGTGAGGACGAGTGTGGGGAGAACGCATAAAACATGACGTTAGAGAATCACTCCTCCCTACTGTATTACCTCACGCCGAGCAGCACTCCCCCTACTGTATTACCTCACGCCGAGCAGCACTCCCCCTACTGTATTACCTCACGCCGAGCAGCACTCCCCCTACTGTATTACCTCACGCTGAGCAGCACTCCCCCTACTGTATTACCTCACGCCGAGCAGCACTCCCCCTACTGTATTACCTCACGCTGGGCAGCACTCCCCCTACTGTATTACCTCACGCTGAGCAGCACTCCCCCCTACTGTATTACCTCACGCCGAGCAGCACTCCCCCTACTGTATTACCTCACGCTGAGCAGCACTCCCCCTACTGTATTACCTCACGCCGAGCAGCACTCCCCTTACTGTATTACCTCACGCTGAGCAGCACTCCCCCTACTGTATTACCTCACGCTGAGCAGCACTCCCCCTACTGTATTACCTCAGCACTCCCCCCTACTGTATTACCTCACGCCGAGCAGCACTCCCCCTACTGTATTACCTCACGCTGAGCAGCACTCCCCCTACTGTATTACCTCACGCTGAGCAGCACTCCCCTACTGTATTACCTCACGCTGAGCAGCACTCCCCTACTGTATTACCTCACGCTGAGCAGCACTCCCCCTACTGTATTACCTCACTCCGAGCAGCACTCCCCCTACTGTATTACCTCACGCCGAGCAGCACTCCCCCTACTGTATTACCTCACGCTGAGCAGCACTCCCCCTACTGTATTACCTCACGCTGAGCAGCACTCCCCCTACTGTATTACCTCACGCCGAGCAGCACTCCCCCTACTGTATTGCCTCACGCCGAGCAGCACTCCCCCCTACTGTATTGCCTCACGCCGAGCAGCACTCCCCCTACTGTATTACCTCACGCCGAGCAGCACTCCCCCTACTGTATTACCTCACGCTGAGCAGCACTCCCCCTACTGTATTACCTCACGCTGAGCAGCACTCCCCCTACTGTATTACCTCACGCTGAGCAGCACTCCCCCTACTGTATTACCTCACGCTGAGCAGCACTCCCCCCTACTGTATTACCTCACGCTGAGCAGCACTCCCCCTACTGTATTACCTCACGCTGAGCAGCACTCCCCCTACTGTATTACCTCACGCTGAGCAGCACTCCCCCTACTGTATTACCTCACGCTGAGCAGCACTCCCCCTACTGTATTACCTCACACTGAGCAGCACTCCCCCTACTGTATTACCTCACGCTGAGCAGCACTCCCCCTACTGTATTACCTCACGCTGAGCAGCACTCCCCCTACTGTATTACCTCACGCTGAGCAGCACTCCCCCTACTGTATTACCTCACGCTGAGCAGCACTCCCCCTACTGTATTACCTCACGCTGAGCAGCACTCCCCCTACTGTATTACCTCACGCTGAGCAGCACTCCCCTTACTGTATTACCTCACGCTGAGCAGCACTCCCCCTACTGTATTACCTCACGCCGAGCAGCACTCCCCCTACTGTATTACCTCACGCCGAGCAGCACTCCCCCCTACTGTATTACCTCAGCACTCCCCCTACTGTATTACCTCAGCACTCCCCCTACTGTATTACCTCACGCTGAGCAGCACTCCCCCTACTGTATTACCTCAGCACTCCCCCTACTGTATTACCTCACGCTGAGCAGCACTCCCCCTACTGTATTACCTCACGCTGAGCAGCACTCCCCCTACTGTATTACCTCACGCTGAGCAGCACTCCCCCTACTGTATTACCTCACGCTGAGCAGCACCATTCACTGAACCTTCCTCCAGTCAGAACAATGGCAAAAATAGAGACAAAACAAGATATACACAAAGCAATCGTTTTACTTCAGAACTATCAGCCATCTATATGTGAAACATAATAATCTAAGTTTGCCAGGTAGTTTAACAGGAATAAAATGACCTAAAACGAATGTTATGCTAGGTAGATGTAATTCTTCGTTGGTAGTTAGCTACCAATTATACGTGGCTATCTAGCTAGCTAACAGTAACAGTAGTAGCTAGCCAGTTAGCCCTATTGACTTGCGATCTACGCACACTACAGTTGGCATTGTAGGCAGGTAAACGTGCCAAAATGAACACAGTATGTGTTTATTAACATAGCAAGCTAAAATATTTGAATACGGAAAAATATGGAGAGGTGAAATGGGCAACCATTCTGAGTTTATTCTCTCACTTCAGCTCAAATAATGGCCGCCATTGATTTCAAGAAATGTTGCATTTTTTTTTTTTTTTTTTTATGTGGTTGCGTCATATCTCTGTGCATACTTTCTGTTGACGCTTGAATAGATGCATGCTTCAAAATACGTACAAATGGAGTACGCATCCGAGATGTGCCCTACGTGGTCCGTTTCGCATACTTTGATTTGGACTTACTCCGATCATCCCGTGCTCAGAGCACAGTAGTATGCATTTTGAGAACTAAAACAAAAACATAAAATTTTATTTTGTCTCACCCCCAGAGAACACCCTCTTGTTGGTGCTGTCGAAGGCCAGGCAGAAGATGTTGGAGAGGTGTTCTCCCTTCAGTATGAGAGGCTTGGCCGAGCGAGCGTGGAGGACTCTCTCCATATCCCACAGCAGCACTCTGCGGTCATCCCCTCCTGTAGATAGGGAAGACACATACACAGTAAACAAAACGGGTAAAAACAAACTTATGGTTTGGTCTGGGGTTATTACTCTTGCAAGGACCACCAGTAGAGAAACACACTTGACTCTGAACAGTTGACGTTGAGATGTGTCTGTTACTTGAACTCTGTGAAGCATTTATTTGGGCTGCAATCTGAGGTGCAGTTAATTGCCGAGTTCTGAAGCTGGTAACTAATGAACTTATCCTCTGAAGCAGAGGCAACTCTGGGTCTTCCTTTCCTGTGGCGTTCCTCACGAGAGCCAGTTTCATCATAACACTTGATGGTTTTTGCAACTGCACTTTAACATTCAAAGTTCTTGAAATTTTTCAAATCGACTGACCTTCACAAAGGGTCTGAATACTTATTGTAAATAAGGTGTTTTTAATTTCTTATAAATTTGCAAAACATGTCGTCTAAAAACCTGTTTTCGCTTTGTGTGTAGATTGGTAAGGAAAACCATGTATTTAATCAATTTTAGAATAAGGCTGTAACGTAACAAAATGTGGAAAAAGTCGAGGGGTCTGAATACTTTCCAAATGCACTGTATATATATATATATACACACACTTAACAAATCTATAAAACATAACATACAACTATTTCAAATATTTCACTGAGTTACAGAAATCAGTCAATTTATATGAATTCATTAGGCCCTAATCTATGGATTTCACGCAGCCATGGGTGGGTCTAGGAGGTCATAGGCCCACTCACTTGGGAGCCAAATCCACCCACTGGGGAGACAGGCCCAGCCAATCAGAATTTGTTTTTCCCCACAAAAGGGCTTTTTTTTTTTTTTACAGACAGAAATACTCCTCAGCACCCCACGCTCTCCATCCTCAGACGATCCTGCAGATGAATAAGCCCGGATGTGGAGGTCCTGGGCTGGCGTGGTTACACATGGTCTGGGTTGTGAAGCCTGTTGGATGTACTGCCTAATTCTCTAAAACGTCGTTGGAGGCGTCTTATTGTAGAGAAATGAACAATAAATGATCTGGCAACAGCTCTAGTGGACATTCCTACAGTCAGCATGACAAATGCACACTCCCTCAACTTGAGACATCTTCGGCATTGTGTTGTGTGACAAATCTGCACATTTTAAAGTGGCCTTTTATTGCCCCCAGCACAAGGTGCACTTTTGTAATGACCATGCTGTTTAATCAGCTTCTTGATACGCAACACCTGTCAGGTGGATGG
The DNA here is from genome assembly GCF_016432855.1 of Salvelinus namaycush. Classification (NCBI taxonomy): domain Eukaryota; kingdom Metazoa; phylum Chordata; class Actinopteri; order Salmoniformes; family Salmonidae; genus Salvelinus; species Salvelinus namaycush. The sequence goes on from NC_052334.1 coordinate 1,188,619, forward strand.
ATTTTCTTAACATAGGAGAAATGCTCACTAACAGGGATGTAAACAAATTTGTGCACAAAATGTCTGTGATCTTTTATTTCAGCTCATGAAACATGGGACCAACACTTTACATGTTGCGTCTATATTTTGCTTCAGTATAAATAGACCCGTTTAATTTTGTCTGGCTTTCCGTTCCAAATAAAGAGGAATATTTTTTGCTTATGTAATTTAAAAAACAAGTTAAGAAGATCTTAGCTAATTCGGTGAACTTTCTATTTAAAATGTATTTCGAGATATGAATAGCGAGTATGTCCACATCACCGTCAGACCATTTTATTGGTAAACTACACGGTAATGTAAAAGTTAGATTTTTTCGTGATCCAATAAGTAATATGGTACACATCATAATTTGGTTTTAATCCAGAGAGTTTAGAAAAGTATCTAGATCCTCTAGGAGGCTGTGGAGGGATCCAGATTGTGGATTTAAAAGAACATAAATATCCACATCCAAATCACCTGTATTACCTGTGAAGTCCTTGGAGAAATAACATATATTTTTTAATTAACTTTTAACACTTCAATCCACACACGTAATTACAGTACATTTATACTTGTGCTAAAATAAGTGGTATTTTCGTCAATTGCATTTACAGCAATGATTTTAGTATTATGCAAGTCATTTGGGATTAACAAATGACAATATGATGAAGTATTGGGTTACTGAATCTCTAATATAACTCAGTAGTTATGACAAACTACGCAACACATTACCGAAACCCGCTTACATGCTGACCACACCGCTCGCGTCGCGTACGCAGCGTTGCAAAATACATTTTAACATATGTTATTCAATTATTTCACCCACACTGCCTGCCGCGGCAATGAGCATCTGGGTTGCCAAGCGCTAAAATAGAAGTCAGTTTTATTTCTGACCCTGAACACTGTGTGCAAGTCCTGCCTCTCCCATCTCCTCATTGGTTTATAGAAGCAGATACCCATGTGCCATCTCCTCATTGGTTATACCCACATGGGTGATCGACCTCAGTTCATCTTTCAGTCGGTCGTCGTGGTAACTATGAAAGTTAGATGCCAATCGCCATATAAAGTCCAAAGAAGAAAAAGCCTGGAAGGAGGAGAGAACTAGAAACGAGTCGGTTGACCGTTTTGTGTGTGGATTAATTGTAGAAGTATGTAACAACTCAACGTTTATATCCCAGGACACATTAGCTAGCAACTGTAAGCTAGCTAAATAGGACACATTAGCTAGCAACTGAAAGCTAGCTAGCTTGCCATAAATGTTTAATGCTTTTCGACCTGTCCCCAAATTAATATAATTGGTTCAGAGTTTGTTTTGATATTTCAACCTGCGTGTCATGATCGCGTCTGGTGTCCGGGGACAAAATCAACTTGCGCGCGGCTAGTTTGGTTACGGTGTTAGCATGCTTTTTATTTATCCAAATACGTGTACATAAAAATAACATGTATACACAATTAATTATTGCAGTATTGAGAAATGACAAAATAAATGGTCAATAATTGTAAATAAATTAGTTTTCAGTGCTGTGTTAGGCTTTATCATGAGTTGAGTGATTTCGAAAATCTGTTGGGTAATGAGAATTTTTACAATGATAGTTGTGGAAATTGTGGTAAAACGTCTAAAATCTGATCCATAAACAGCTTCTATCTCAAGGCCATCAAACTGTTAAACAGCCGTCACTGACATTGAGTGGCTGCTGCCAACATACTGACTCAAATCTCTAGCCACTTTAATAATGAAAAATGTATGTAATAAATGTATCACTAGCCACTGTAAACAATGCCACTTTATATAATGTTTATATACCCTACATTACTCATCTCATATGTATATAGTGTACTCTATACCATCTTGCCTATAGCGTTCGCTATCGCTCATTCATATATTGTTATGTACATATTCTTATTCATTCCTTTACACTTGTGTGTATAAGGTAGTTGTTGTGAAATTGTTAGGTTAGATATTACTGCATGGTCTGAAGTAGAAGCTCAAGCATTTCGCTACACTCGCATTAACATCTGCTAACCATGTGTGTGTGACAAATAACATTTGAAATATATAAATACAGATCCTAATCTTAGGAAGGAGCAGGAAGGTAGTGTAGCTAGCTAGCTGCTACAGTCATGTCACAGATACAAATATTTGCTGTTGTGGTCACGTTAGCTTGTCAGCTGGATAACATGCTAACCTAGCTAACTTTAGGTTTTATTTGCTAGTGTTAGCCAACATGATTGTCAGTTTTACGCATGCAGGTTCGGCCTGTACATGCCAGTCTTTTTCCTGGTCATAATTGAATATTTGCATGTTGACAATAGATAAATAGGGAGCAAAATGTGCATATTCGCCGTCTCAACCAACTAAGCTTGATATCTGACGTGCTAGCTAGTTGTAATCTGTCAACACACTAGTTTCTCTGCTAGCAACTTCCATAACTAGTGACGGTCAATTCACCAACTTACCGGACACCAGGTATTCCCCTCCATTGTTGGAAAACTCTATGGCGTTTACACACCCGAAATGTCCCAGCATATCCTTCTTGTAAAGGCTTGTGCATCCTGCCAACCGGAGTCTCTGGAATTCTTCCTTCATCAGCGGGTTCCCGAAAAGCCTTCTCTGAGACAGAAAGCCCACAGAGGACCGCATACCGCAACCCTTCACCTCCTTCATTTTTCCTGGAGCCGTTAGCTAGCTAGCTTGGTTAGCTAAACACAGCAGAAAGATAGCTTGCGATTCCTTACCAACTTGTTGCACTTTAACTTTACCCGATATTGTGCGCTTCATTACCCCAAATTGTACATGTTTCCAAGTTCATATATGCAATCTGTCTGTCTCTAACCTACGTTACGGAGAAGGGAGATATCCCCGAGGGTAATGCTGTTGATGTCGTTGTTAGCAGCAGTGCCTTCTCCGTGTAGTCCCAGTCGCTTCCTGTTCCGCTCCCCTTCAGTCGTCACTAGTTACCACAGTCGTAAACCCCGCCTACACAATTTATAATAAGTAATATGGTACACATAACTTTAATCCAATGAGGTTAGAAAATGTATCTAGATCTTAAAATGTGACGTTAAACATTTTTTGAAGCATAGGATCTTAATCTTTCATGTCGGGGAGAAATAAAAATAAAACATTTAAATGTTAAATTGATACACACCTTTATCGGGTTCCCACACGGCCTCATCTTGATGTTACAGAGGGACCACCTGTGTTAATTAGCATGCTCCCAAACACCTGTGTAGTAACGGAAGGCCGCCAGAAACGTGTTGTCACTGAAAAATACTGTCGGCTGCAACTGTGATAAAGCTGGTTAAAACACTTAAGTGTATATTTTGTATTTGTGAAATTATTTTGATGTGATATGAAAGTAAAGGACTTTGTTTCTATAACAGTATCGCAATTGAGACTCGATTAATGTTTCGATAAAGTATTTGGCTGCCAGAGCCAGTCTACATCTTAAAATAGCATAAGGTCTTTGGACCTGTATCTACTTCCTGTCCAGTATGAAGGAAGTTAGAGGTAGTTTCGTGAGCCAATGCTAACTGGCGTTAGCACTATGACGAAGTCTCAAATACCCATAGACTTTCAGTCATTGCGCTAACACTAGTTAGCAACTTCCTTCAAACCGCACGCAAAGGCATAAAAATGGTATCCATTCGTTAATCTGACTGTGGGGAAGTAGATAAAGGACGTCATTGCCAAAATCCCGAAGTAAGAGTACATATTGGGCTAGCCTAACCTTAAATGAAGACACAAGCACATTTGTTTTCATTCACTTTTACGATAGTCTCGCATTAGTGGCTACTCACACTGCTCTCAGGGCAGGTCTGTCGGTCTTGACTAACAGAAGTACATGTTCGTAGCAGGTTAGAAATAGGAACATTTTATGGGTAGTTAAAATGCCAAATTTGTCCCTGACGACTCGAACACATCTACAATAGCTACAACCAGACTTGGTTTCTACTAATGCGATTCTGCCCGCTTCAAGATCCTAGAACCGCCTCTCAGAACGTCATCACACGCCAGCTGACCCATTCAAGACAATTAGCCAACTTTGTCAAATTTGCCTCCCAAATAATACGTCTATATAATTCGTCACTTGAACCATACACTGCACTTTTTAATGATATCACATTTGGCAAAGTTGGTTTACCATAAAAATAAATTAAACATTACTGTCAATTGAATTTGCAGTAAAAAAAAACGTTAAAGATTCATTTCACATTTAAATAAGTAAATCAAAAGCACACATTTTAGTCTAGTTTTTTATTCCCGACATTGGGATTAGTGGTAGTCTTTAAAAAAAAAAAAATACAATATTTTAATAGGGGAACCTTCCATTCATATTTAAGACCATATTTATAACACAACTTAAAATACTTCTACTTTTTGCCAAAGAAAGAAACAAAAGTGTTGCCAGTTCAACAGGAAGCCTTTGAGGCTTCACAAAGCAAACTATTTACCCCGCTGTGAGTGGAGCATGGCGTGCGTCCCAACATCTCCTTTCTCCAGAAATGTGCACTTGTTCACTTCCATTCATAGATTGGAAAGGAAATTACTGGCATATGTAAACTCCCTCTAACGACCCATGCCTCCACCAATCCAACGTGTTTTAGATTTGTGGGGAGTGTGAATGAGTGCACGCTTCAGGATGAAGGAGAGATAATTGGGACGTAGCCACTGTATACCATAGGAGTTATAGATTATTTGGAATAATACATTTCTCCCCTTGGTATACTGTGTAGGGGTGGGTGGGCGGCGGGGGGGGGGGGGTAGCCAGAGAACCTCAACTTGGCAAGAATGGATACCTGGCATCAACCTACTAAAAAGTTTTTTCGTTCAGCTTGAAGGAGAGATAGAACCTAGCCAGAGAACCTCAACTTGGTAAGAATGGATACCTGGCATCAACCTACTAAAAAGTTTTTCCGTTCAGCTTATTACGGCCACACTTTCAAGCCTGGGTGACTATTTCACCGATGTATCAAAACGGGGGTACTTCTGTACGTCAAGAAGAAATAGTCTTGGTAATGGTTACATTTTAGGCACACAATGAAATAGCTACTACAACAGTAGGCTATAATGTATTTCATAGTGTTTTGACAAAATATCACCCAAGGATTGTAATAACTAGTAACATTTTTTTTTACATAAGGATTGGTTGATGATACTTCAATAAATAAGGAGTCATTTGGTTGCTACAGTTTTAAAGCTTCTGTAATATTAGGCTGCCTGGCTGTTTTTAGAAGTGTTTTTAAATGAGTATTGAAATAGCACCGGTGTTTTACAGAGTGGAATCTGAGAGATCAAGCAAAAATTAAGGACGATCTGATCTTACACAACAATGCAGTGCGGTTTTATTGTATGGCTTTAATGCACACATTTTAAATTAGCCATACTATTTTTTTTATTTATGTCTGTTCAGCTCAGAAATATGACAGATTACAATGCCTGTCTATGTGCCTTTTGTGAGCTACAGCTAGTTGGCATCAGTGGTGTATTCATTAGTGGTACACCGTTGCGAACAAGTTTCTTATTGGACAAGTTCACGTTGTCCCACCCCATCTTCTTTCATGAAGTAGTAGCAGTAGTAGTAGATTATCATAAGGCGCAGGTAAATAGCAAACTAAACAGAGTCCTATACAGTGCCTTCGGAAAGTATTCAGACCCCTTGACTTTTTCCACATTTTGTTACGTTACAGCCTTATTCTAAAATGGATTAAATAAATACAAATCCTCAGCAATCTACACACAATACCCTATAATGACAAAGCGAAAACAGTTTTTTTTTTTTTTAATAAACGTTTGCTAATTCATAAAAATTAAAAAACAGATACCTTATGTAAATAAGTATTCAGACCCTTTGCTATAATACTCAAAATTGAGCTCAGGTGCATCCTGTTTCCATTGATCATCCTTGAGATGTTTCTACAACTTGATTGGAGTCCACCTGTGGTACATTCAATTGATTGGACATGATTTGGAAAGGCACACACCTGTCTAAATAAGGTCCCACAGTTGACAGTGCATGTCAGAGCAAAAAACCAAGCCATGAGATTGAAGGAATAAGGCTGTAAAGTAACTAAATTTGGAAACAGTCAAGAGGTCTGAATACTTTATGAATGTACTGCATTTAGAGAAGCTGGGCTTTTACAATTTGGAATATTGTTCTAATCCTACACATTCAGTTGAATAGCATTATGTAAATATTCCGTATGTAAAGTTAATGGGGGAGCAAACATGGCTGCTATAGAACGTTGACGTGTCATGTAAAAATGCGTCAATGCAGATAACGTCAATGTCCCAACTCTCTAAACACACATGGCTCTGGGAGTAGGAAAATGAGTGAGCAGCAGTCTGTCTAGTATTCTGCCTAGAAGATGTGTGGTTGCTGTGAGATAAAGAGAGGACGGGACCGATGAGGGAGAGATGATAAAGGAGGACGGGGATATGTTATCAGATATTCTCTGCTGGTGGCACACCCATTGCTCCCTTTCAAAAGAAGGGAAGGTGAAAAAGAAAGTGATAGAGAGAGAGAGAGATGCACCAACCATTAGTTAGTGCAGGGTCAGTTCCATCTCAATTATGAGTTGTGTTTACATATAACTGATTGGATGTGCAGGACATATACAGTATTATGTAGCCTGGGTATCAGTCTGTTTGTGCAATCATTCCACTCCTTGTCATTCACCAAACATATGACACAGAGTTAAAAAAAAGAGTGGAATAATAGCACAGAACAGGTCTGGATTTCAGGCTACAGTAAGTCTATTGTGCATGTTAGTCTTCTTCCGATGAGTGCAGAGGGTCTCAGTGGCCTGCTACAACAACAGGAGCCACTGTCCTTAGGGGAGTATTCATTAGTGCACAGTGTAGTAAAACGCAGTGCAACGGGGAAAACGTTTAGCAACGAAATAGTTTTATTTTTTGGACAAATTCAGGTAGGTTCCTTTCCCGTTTTTCCATTATGTTTGGTTATGTTTGGTTCCTAATGAATACACCCCAGGACTCAGGGTGCGCTAGAATGGTTTCAGTCCAGGATCCAGACCACTTCCTCCAAGGATGACAAGATAAGTCATCTTTTATGTGTTGTCCATCTTCCATTGTTTCAGGGCCTTTTGGTTACAAAGTGATCTTGACTAGGACGTATCTTGTTAAATTGTGCCTGGCAAATTGTTTGAAACAATCTATCTTTGCCACATTAATAAAAAGCAAAGAGGAGGGAGGGTGCCGAAATGTTACGCATCGCTAGTTATGAGTTTTTCAAACGATTTATTTAATTAGGTTTCCGCTCGTCTTTTTCTTCTTCAAAAGTCTATAGAAAATCAGCAGGATTTTAAAAAAGCTTGGTGAGAACCAAATCTCCTTATGACAGCGTTGCCTTGGGAACTTTTATAATAAACACAACAACAAACACAGAAATATAAACAATAGGTAAAATCTGGGGCTTAAATTAAGACAGTGGGGTGGGCAGATGTGTGTAGCCTGGTCCCAGATCTGTTTGTGCTGCCGTGCCAACGTTTGGCTTGACAATGACCATAGGAGTTAGACAGATCTGGGACCAGTCTAAGATGTGCGGGAGAGGGGGGGTTGGCTATTATAAAAGCTATTGGCACATGAGGGAGGGGGCGTTGTCCTCTGTTACAGATGAGTCTGTGGTAACGGGGCCGCTACTATGGTAACGCGTCGCTTGTTAGTAAGGCCCTTTACTGTGTCCAAAGATCCCGATGGGGAAATGTTTGACGTGTGACGACCACTGTGCCGCCAACTGGAAAAACTTGACGTCATTCCACTCCACGCCGTCAATCAGCACTGGAAGAAAATAATAGACAAAAAAAATATGATCTAGAAATAATCCCGAATCACAGAATGTAATACCTTACAATTACAAGTTGTTATCCTAAGCCTAGTTCATGGTTATCTATGTAATACCTGGATCAGATAAGACTTGTGTTATTACGAGACAGATGTAAACACACACAAGTTAATATAACAAAAGATTTGGTTGTTTTTGAGTCCAGAGATAAGGAGTCTTACCCCTCAGCATGGTCTGCTGGTGCTTGGCAGTGCAGATCAGTCGACTGATGCCATCGATCACCTGGCTCTTGGACTCCACATCCTTGTCTTTAGTCTTCTTTGGCAGGAATATTACTGAGAAGGAGAGGGAACAGAAGAATCCTGATTCCTAACTTTAAGATGTGAATTCTAATCATCACAATCAACGATGACGACGGATACGTTTTTAGCAAAAGTTAGGATTCGGCTTAATCTCAAGTTTTAGGATTTAGGCTTTCCATTTCAAGATAATTGTGCTTTAATTTCTGTCTTTCCAATAGCTTCACTATCAGGATAATAATATATATACAGGAGTGAGTCCATTCATTAAAGAGAGTGTTACAGAGAGACCCTACACTAGTGTGTCTGAGTGCAGCGGACCTTCATAAGGAGTACTACAAGTCAACCCCACGACTCATTCACAAAGATACAATATAACCATTTTATGTGTCCTCACCCTTCTTGTTCTTTTCCTTCGTGACCACAGTCATGGACATGGCGGGCTGTGGCTGGGCCCCGGGCTGTGGCTGGGCCCCGGGCTGGGGGAGCCTGCTGACCTGCAGCGAACGGAACGTACACTTCAGAGTGTTCTTAGAGGAAGACGAGTCCCTTTTCTCCACGTCTCTCTTCCTGTCAGCCGGGGACGGAGCCACCCAGTAGTCCACCTGTAGTCCCATCAGCTCCCCCTGGGGAGAACTACAATACCCAGCAGAGGAAGAGAGACATGAAGAGAATAGTACGAGATGAAGAGGTAGAAAATCAAATGTTAGCTAAATGAACAATATGGAAGCCATAATCAGTCTATTCAACCCCCAGACATTTATCTTCTCTACTCCTCTAGAAGGAGTCCGTGTGTTACCTGTACACCTGAAACAGGTGTGTTAGCTGTACACCTGAAACAGGTGTTGTGTCCCTGTGTTACCTGTACACCTGAACCAGGTGTTGTGTCCCTGTGTTAGCTGTACACCTGAAACAGGTGTTGTGTCCCTGTGTTACCTGTACACCTGAACCAGGTGTTGTGTCCCTGTGTTACCTGTACCCCTGAACCAGGTGTTGTGTCCCTGTGTTAGCTGTACACCTGAACCAGGTGTTGTGTCCCTGTGTTACCTGTACACCTGAACCAGGTGTTGTGTCCGTGTGTTACATGTACACCTGAACCAGGTGTTGTGTCCGTGTGTTACCTGTACACCTGAACCAGGTGTCGTGTCCCTGTGTTACCTGTACACCTGAACCAGGTGTTGTGTCCGTGTGTTACATGTACACCTGAACCAGGTGTTGTGTCCCTGTGTTACCTGTACACCTGAACCAGGTGTCGTGTCCCTGTGTTACCTGTACCCCTGAACCAGGTGTTGTGTCCGTGTGTTACATGTACACCTGAACCAGGTGTCGTGTCCCTGTGTTACCTGTACCCCTGAACCAGGTGTTGTGTCCGTGTGTTACATGTACACCTGAACCAGGTGTTGTGTCTGTGTGTTAGCTGTACACCTGAACCAGGTGTTGTGTCCGTGTGTTACCTGTACACCTGAACCAGGTGTTGTGTCCGTGTGTTAGCTGTACCTGTACACCTGAACCAGGTGTTGTGTCCGTGTGTTAGCTGTACCTGTACACCTTAACAAGGTGTTGTGTCTGTGTGTTAGCTGTACCTGTACACCTGAACCAGGTGTTGTGTGTTAGCTGTACCTGTACACCTGAACCAGGTGTTGTGTGTTAGCTGTACCTGTACACCTGAACCAGGTGTCGTGTCCCTGTGTTACCTGTACACCTGAACCAGGTGTTGTGTCCGTGTGTTACATGTACACCTGAACCAGGTGTTGTGTCCCTGTGTTACCTGTACCCCTGAACCAGGTGTTGTGTCTGTGTGTTAGCTGTACCTGTACACCTGAACCAGGTGTCGTGTCCCTGTGTTACCTGTACCCCTGAACCAGGTGTTGTGTCCGTGTGTTACATGTACACCTGAACCAGGTGTTGTGTCTGTGTGTTAGCTGTACCTGTACACCTGAACCAGGTGTTGTGTCCGTGTGTTAGCTGTACCTGTACACCTGAACCAGGTGTTGTGTCTGTGTGTTAGCTGTACCTGTACACCTGAACCAGGTGTTGTGTGTTAGCTGTACCTGTACACCTGAACAAGGTGTTGTGTCTGTGTGTTAGCTGTACCTGTACACCTGAACAAGGTGTTGTGTCTGTGTGTTAGCTGTACCTGTACACCTGAACAAGGTGTTGTGTCTGTGTGTTAGCTGTACCTGTACACCTGAACCAGGTGTTGTGTCTGTGTGTTAGCTGTACCTGTACACCTGAACCAGGTGTTGTGTGTTAGCTGTACCTGTACACCTGAACCAGGTGTTGTGTGTTAGCTGTACCTGTACACCTGAACCAGGTGTTGTGTCCGTGTGTTAGCTGTACCTGTACACCTGAACCAGGTGTTGTGTGTTAGCTGTACCTGTACACCTGAACCAGGTGTTGTGTGTTAGCTGTACCTGTACACCTGAACCAGGTGTTGTGTGTTAGCTGTACCTGTACACCTGAACCAGGTGTTGTGTCCGTGTGTTACCTGTACACCTGAACCAGGTGTTGTGTCCGTGTGTTACCTGTACACCTGAACCAGGTGTCGTGTCCCTGTGTTACCTGTACACCTGAACCAGGTGTTGTGTCCCTGTGTTACCTGTACCCCTGAACCAGGTGTTGTGTCCGTGTGTTACCTGTACACCTGAACCAGGTGTTGTGTCCCTGTGTTACCTGTACACCTGAACCAGGTGTCGTGTCCCTGTGTTACCTGTACCCCTGAACCAGGTGTTGTGTCCGTGTGTTACATGTACACCTGAACCAGGTGTTGTGTCCGTGTGTTAGCTGTACCTGTACACCTGAACCAGGTGTTGTGTCCGTGTGTTAGCTGTACCTGTACACCTGAACCAGGTGTTGCGTCTGTGTGTTAGCTGTACCTGTACACCTGAACCAGGTGTTGTGTCCGTGTGTTAGCTGTACCTGTACACCTGAACCAGGTGTTGTGTCCGTGTGTTAGCTGTACCTGTACACCTTAACAAGGTGTTGTGTCTGTGTGTTAGCTGTACCTGTACACCTGAACCAGGTGTTGTGTCCGTGTGTTAGCTGTACCTGTACACCTGAACCAGGTGTTGTGTCCCTGTGTTACCTGTACCTGTACACTTGAACCAGGTGTTGTGTCCGTGTTGTTTAGCT
>NC_052334.1:1199972-1239972 GCF_016432855.1 Salvelinus namaycush
GGCGGCATGTAGGCAGGGCAGTGTTTAGGCCTGGTGGTTAGAGTGTAGGGGCGGCATAGGTAGCCTGGTGGTTAGAGTGTGTAGGGGCGGCAGGTAGCCTAGTGGTTAGAGTGTAGGGGCGGCAGGTAGCCTAGTGGTTAGAGTGTAGGGGCGGCAGGTAGCCTATAGGGTTAGAGTGTGTGTGGGGCGGCAGGTAGCCTAGTGGTTAGAGTGTAGGGCGGCAGGTAGCCTAGTGGTTAGAGTGTAGGGGCGGCAGGTAGCATAGTGGTTTAGGTAGAGTGTAGGGGCGGCAGGTAGCCTAGTGTTAGAGTGTAGGCGGAGGTAGCTAGTGGTTAGAGTGTAGGGGCGGGCAGGTAGCCTAGGGTTAGAGTGTAGGGGCGGCAGGTAGCCTAGTGGTTAGAGTGTAGGGGCGGCAGGTAGCCTAGTTTAGAGTGTAGGGGCGGCAGGTAGCCTAGTGGTTAGAGTGTAGGGGCGGCAGGTAGCCTAGTGGTTAGAGTGTAGGGGCGGCAGGTAGCCTAGTGGTTAGAGTGTAGGGCGGCAGGGTAGCCTAGCCTAGTGGTTAGAGTGTGTAGGGGCGGCAGGTAGCCTAGTGGTTAGAGTGTTGTAGTCAGGTAACCTGTTAAGGTAGCGGCAGGTAGCCTAGTGGTAGAGTGTTGGACTAGTAACACAAAGGTTGCAAGATCGAATCCCCGAGCTGACAAGGTACAAATCTGTCGTTCTGCCCCTGAACAAGGCAGTTAACCCACTGTTCCCCGGGAGGCCGTCATTGTAAATAAGATTTTGTTCTCAACTGACTTGCCTAGTTAAATAAAGGATAAAAATAAATGGGGGGGGGGGTGCCCCCCCCCCCATCCAGGCATTATTATATACTGTTTGAGTTTAGGGGGTGTGTCACAATAGCGATCAGTTGAACCACCTTTGCCTGCCCCCCCCCCATGTCTCATGTCTGTCCCCTGGTACTACATCACTCTGTCCCTTTCCCCCCCCCCCCCCCCCCCCATGTCTCATGTCTGTCCCCTGGTACTACATCACTCTGTGCCCCCCCCCCCCCCCATGTCTCCTGTCTGTCTCCTGGTACTACATCACTCTGTGCCTGTCCCCCCCATGTCTCCTGTCTGTCTCCTGGTACTACATCACTCTGTGCCTGTCCCCCCCCCCATGTCTCCTGTCTGTCTCCGGTACTACATCACTCTGTGCCTATACCCCCCCCATGTCTCCTGTCTGTCCCCTGGTACTACATCACTCTGTGCCTGTCCCCCCCCCCCCCATGTCTCCTGTCTGTCTCCTGTACTACATCACTCTGTGCCTGTCCCCCGCCCCCATGTCTCCTGTCTGTCCCCTGGTACTACATCACTCTGTGCCTGTCCCCTCCCCCCCCCCCACCCCCCCCCCCCCCCCCACCCCCCCCCCCCCCCCCCCCTCCCCCCCCCCCCCCCCCCCCCCCCCATCCCCCCCCCCTCCGCCCCCCCCCCCCCCCCCTCCCCCCCCCCCCCCCCCCCCCCCCCCCCCCCCCCCCCCCCGACCCACCCCCCCCCCCCCCCCCCCCCCCCCCCCCCCCCCCCACCCCCCCTCCCCCCCCCCCCCCTCCCCCCCCTCCCCCCATCTCTCCTGTCCCCCCCCCCCCCCCCCCCCCATATTCTCCTGTCTGTCTCCTGGTACTACCTCACTCGTGCCTGTTCCCCCCCCCCCCATGTCTCCTGTCTTGTCCTCCTGGTACTACATCACTCTGTGCCTGTCCCCCCCCCCCCCATGTCTCCTGTCTGTCTCCTGGTACTCATCACTCTGTGCCTGTCCCCCCCCCCTGTCTCCTGTCTGTCTCCTGGTACTGCATCACTCTGTGCCGGGTCCCCCCCCTCCCCCCCCCCCCCACCCCCCCCCCCCCCCCCCACCCTCCCCCCCCCCCCCCCCCCCCCCCCATGCCCTGTTGTCTCCTGGTACTCATCACTCTGTGCCTACCCCCCCCCTCCCCCTGTCTCCTGTCTGTCTCCTGGTACTACATCACTCTGTGCCTGTCCCCCCCCCCCATGTCTCTGTCTGTCTCCTGGTACTACATCACTCTGTGCCTGTCCCCCCCCCATGTCTTCTGTCTGTCTCTGGTACTACATCACTCTGTGCCTGTCCCCCCCCCCCCCCCCCCATGTTCCTGTCTGTCCTCCTGGTACTACATCACTCTGTGCCTGTCCCCCCCCCCCCATGTCTCCTGTCCGTCTCCTGGTACTCATCACTCTGTGCCTGTCCCCCCCCCCATGTCTCCTGTCGTTCCTGTACTCATCACTCTGTGCCTTCCCCCCCCCCCCCCCCATGTCTCCTGTCTGTCTCTGGTACTACATCACTCTGTGCCTGTCCCCCCCCCCCCCCCATGTTCTGTCTGTCTGTTCTCCTGGTACTCATCACTCTGTGACTCTGTGCCTTCCCCCCCCCCCATGTCTCCTGCTCCTGTCTGTCTCTGTCTACTCGTACTACGCATCACACCTCATCCCCCCCCCCCCTCCTTGTGTCCTGTCACACCCCCCCCCCCCCCCCCCCCCCCCCCCCCCCCCCCCCCCCCCCACCCCCCCCCCCCCCCCCCCCCCCCCCCCACCCCCCATGTCTCCTGTCTGTCTCCTGGTACTACATCACTCTGTGCCTATACCCCCCCCCATGTCTCTGTCTGTCTCTGGTACTACATCACTCTGTGCCTGTCCCCCCCCATGTCTCCTGTCTGTCTCCTGGTACTACATCACTCTGTGCCGTCCCCCCCCCATGTCTCCTGTCTGTCTGTCTCCTGGTACTACATCACTCTGTGCCTGTCCCCCCCCCATGTCTCCTCTTCTGTCCCCTGGTACTACATCACTCTGTGCCTGTCCCCCCCCCCCCCCCCCCCATGTCTCCTGTCTGTCTCCTGGTACTACATCACTCTGTGCCTGTTCCCACCCCCCCCCCCCCCATGTCTCCTGTCTGTCTCCTCGGTACTACATCACTCTGTGCTATACCCCCCCCATGTCTCCTGTCTGTCCCTGGTACTACATCACTCTGTGCCTGTCCCCCCCCATGTCTCCTGTCTGTCCCCTGGTACTACATCACTCTGTGCCTATACCCCCCCCCCCCCATGTCTCCTGTCTGTCCCCTGGTACACATCACTCTGTGCCTATACCCCCCCCATGTCTCCTGTCTGTCCCTGGTACTACATCACTCTGTGCCTATACCCCCCCCCATGTCTCCTGTCTGTCTGTCCCCTGGTACTACATCACTCTGTGCCTATACCCCCCCCCATGTCTCCTGTTTGTCCCCTGGTACTACATCACTCTGTGCCTGTCCCCCCCCCCATGTCTCCTGTCTGTCTCCTGGTACTACATCACTCTGTGCCTATACACCCCCCCCATGTCTCCTGTCTGTCTCCTGGTACTACATCACTCTGTGCCTACCCCCCCCATGTCTCCTGTCTGCCTGGTACTACATCACTCTGTGCCTATACCCCCCCATGTCTCCTGTCTGTCCCCTGGTACTACATCACTCTGTGCCTGTCCCCCCCCCCCCATGTCTCCTGTCTGTCCCCTGGTACTACATCACTCTGTGCCTGTCCCCCCCCCCCCCCCCCCCCCCCCCCCCCCCCCCCCCCCCCCCCCCCCCCCCCCCCCCATGTCTCCTGTCTGTCCCTGGTACTACATCACTCTGTGCCATACCCCCCCCATGTCTCCTGTCTGTCTCCTGGTACTACATCACTCTGTGCCTGTCCCCCCCCATGTCTCCTGTCTGTCTCCTGGTACTACATCACTCTGTGCCTGCCCCCCCCCCCCCCATGTCTTCTGTCTGTCCCTGGTACTACATCACTCTGTGCCTGTCCCCCCCCCCCCCATGTCTCTGTCTGTCCCCTGGTACTACATCACTCTGTGCCTATACCCCCCCATGTCTCCTGTCTGTCTCCTGGTACTACATCACTCTGTGCCTGTCCCCCCCATGTCTCCTGTCGTCTCCTGGTACTACATCACTCTGTGCCTGCCCCCCCCCCCCCCCCCCCCCCCCCCCCCCCCCCCCTGTCTCCTGTCTGTCTCCTGGTACTACATCACTCTGTGCCTGTCCCCCCCATGCTCCTGTCTGTCTCCTGGTACTACATCACTCTGTGCCTGTCCCCCCCCATGTCTCCTGTCTGTCTCCTGGTACTACATCACTCTGTGCCTGTCCCCCTCCATGTCTCCTGTCTGTCTCCTGGTACTGCAGCCCAGACGAGGACTCTTGTCAGAAGTTCATCCCCTTTATCGGGGTAAGTGGTTTTTCCCCTTTTTCCACCTAATCTAAAGAAGGATACGTTCTTTTCCTTGGACTTGATCGTCGTGTCCATGAGTCCATACTTTTTCACCCTGACCTCTGACCTCCCTCCCCAGATGGTGAAAGTTGGACTGGTGGAACAGTCATCAGCAACATCAGGTTAGTCATGAGGTGGGGGGTTTTCACGCCAATATACAATAAAGTAACCAATGTGTCAACAACACGTCGTTGTACGTACTGCTTTCATGTCAACACTGAGAACTTGTTGGATGTGATACTGTAGTTATACAGTACTTATAGGTGCTGATTTCCTGAGCACCAATTAAATGATAATCCTGTATATTTAATCTAGGTTTACTCTGTGTCCAGGCATCTGACCCCTAGTCTTAATCTGTCAGTCTATCACTTGTTGTAATTGTACCCTCTGTCCCGATGATGATAATCCCTGTGTATTTATCAGGTGACTCGGACGATGCAGCTCCCATGGCGACAGCCCACCTCTCCTCCACCCCTCCTCAGGTGTCCCCCGCCCTGAAGGAAGCCATGCCCACCCCTCCCTCCTCCCCCTCTGTCAACACAAGCTTCAGCTCATACAGGTACAGCTAACACACGGACACAACACCGTGTACAGGTACAGCTAACATAGGCAGTGTGGAGACCACATCAACATAACTACTGTAGCTACCTGATAGGCAGTGTGGAGACCACATCAACATAACTACTGTAGCTACTAGCTACCTGATAGCAGTGTGGAGACCACATCAACATAACTACTGTAGCTACCTGATAGGCAGTGTGGAGACCACATCAACATAACTACTGTAGCTACCTGATAGGCAGTGTGGAGACCACATCAACATAACTACTGTAGCTACCTGAATAGCAGTGTGGAGGACCACCATCAACATAACTACTGTAGCTACCTGATAGGCAGTGTGGAGACCACATCAACATAACTACTGTAGCTACCTGATAGGCAGTGTGGAGACCACATCAACATAACTACTGTAGCTACCTGATAGGCAGTGTGGAGACCACATCAACATAACTACTGTAGCTACCTGATAGGCAGTGTGGAGACCACATCAACATAACTAGCTACCTGATAGGCAGTGTGGGGACCACATCAACATAACTACTGTAGCTACCTGATAGGCAGTGTGGAGACCACATCAACATAACTACTGTAGCTACCTGATAGGCAGTGTGGGGACCACATCAACATAACTACTAGCTACCTGATAGGCAGTGTGGGGACCACATCAACATAACTAGCTACCTGATAGGCAGTGTGGGGACCACTTCAACATAACTAGCTACCTGATAGGCAGTGTGGGGACCACATCAACATAACTACTGTAGCTACCTGATAGGCAGTGTGGGGACCACATCAACATAACTAGCTACCTGATAGGCAGTGTGGGGACCACATCAACATAACTAGCTACCTGATAGGCAGTGTGGAGACCACATCAACATAACTACTGTAGCTACCTGATAGGCAGTGTGGAGACCACATCAACATAACTAGCTACCTGATAGGCAGTGTGGGGACCACATCAACATAACTAGCTACCTGATAGGCAGTGTGGGGACCACATCAACATAACTACTGTAGCTACCTGATAGGCAGTGTGGGGACCACATCAACATAACTAGCTACCTGATAGGCAGTGTGGAGACCACATCAACATAACTAGCTACCTGATAGACAGTGTGGGGACCACATCAACATAACTACTGTAGCTACCTGATAGGCAGTGTGGGGACCACATCAACATAACTAGCTACCTGATAGGCAGTGTGGAGACCACATCAACATAACTAGCTACCTGATAGGCAGTGTGGGGACCACATCAACATAACTAGCTACCTGATAGGCAGTGTGGGGACCACATCAACATAACTACTGTAGCTACCTGATAGACAGTGTGGGGACCACATCAACATAACTACTGTAGCTACCTGATAGGCAGTGTGGGGACCACATCAACATAACTACTGTAGCTACCTGATAGACAGTGTGGGGACCACATCAACATAACTAGCTACCTGATAGGCAGTGTGGGGACCACATCAACATAACTAGCTACCTGATAGACAGTGTGGAGACCACATCAACATAACTAGCTACCTGATAGGCAGTGTGGGGACCACATCAACATAACTAGCTACCTGATAGGCAGTGTGGGGACCACATCAACATAACTAGCTACCTGATAGACAGTGTGGAGACCACATCAACATAACTAGCTACCTGATAGGCAGTGTGGGGACCACATCAACATAACTACTGTAGCTACCTGATAGGCAGTGTGGGGACCACATCAACATAACTACTGTAGCTACCTGATAGGCAGTGTGGAGACCACATCAACATAACTAGCTACCTGATAGACAGTGTGGGGACCACATCAACATAACTACTGTAGCTACCTGATAGGCAGTGTGGAGACCACATCAACATAACTAGCTACCTGATAGACAGTGTGGGGACCACATCAACATAACTACTGTAGCTACCTGATAGGCAGTGTGGAGACCACATCAACATAACTAGCTACCTGATAGGCAGTGTGGAGACCACATCAACATAACTACTGTAGCTACCTGATAGGCAGTGTGGGGACCACATCAACATAACTAGCTACCTGATAGGCAGTGTGGGGTCACTCCTGGACATCTTCTGTTCGATGGGAATCTGCTCCCATTTAAAGTGTAGACTCCAGTCAAACCCTGAGAGACAGAGAGAGAGGGGGGGGGGGCATTCCCACAAGGAAAATGGTTTAGTTTAGGCTTAAGTTGAGGGTTACAATTAGGGTTAGAATTGGGGTACGGGTTAGGTTTAGGGGTATGGGGTTATGGAAAATAGGATGTTGTTTGGTCCCCACAAGGATAGTAAAACAAACATGTGTGTGTGTGTGTGTGTGTGTGTTCTCATACAGTAATCCTACTGACCTCCCCTCAAGTCAGCTGAAGCTGCCAAGTAGGCAAAGTTATCCAGGCTGATAACATCGATGATGGGGCTGACAACCCGGGTACGGTCCTGGGGAGGGGAGAGACAGGTGTAACGGATGTGAAATGGCTAGCTAGTTAGCGGGTACGCGCTACTAGCGTTTCAATCAGTTACGTCACTTGCTCTGAAACCTATTAGTAGTGTTGCCCCTTGCTCTGCAAGGGCCGCGGCTTTTGTGGAGCGATGGGTAACGACGCTTCGTGGGTGTCAGTTGTTGATGTGTGCAGAGGGTCCCTGGTTCGCGCCCGAGGTCGGGGCGAGGGGACGGTTTAAAGTTATACTGTTACACAGGCACGGTCACACACACACACACACACACACACACACACACACACACACACACACACACACATCTCCAGCATCAACAATAATTACGTGAAAACACGGTGTTTCTACCACAGGAGGTTGGTGATACCTTAATTAGGGGAGGACGGGCTCGTGTTAATGGCTGGAGCGGGAATAGGTGGAACGGTATCAAATACATCAAACACGTGTGTTTCCATGGTTTCCGTGACTCCGTTCCAGCCATCACTATGAGCCGTCCTCCCCTCACCAGCCTCCTCTCTGTTTTTGTCGTCACGAAGAAGATAAATGTGTCCAATTACATTCAGTGACACGGATGACATCATCGAGCGAGCGTCATGTCATTTTTCACCAACTGTGATATTAGTGACCGTTGCCCCGCTCATTCCCCGGTTAAAATCGCATGATGACAATGGAACCCCCTAGCCTCAGCAGTAACAGCACGTTAGAGTGGTGCTGATGGTGTGTGTGTGTGTGTGTGTATGTGTGTGTGTGTGTGTGTGTGTGTGTGTGTGTGTGTGTGTGTGTGTGTGTGTGTGTGTTAGCTTTACAAAAAGGGACAGTCATAGCGACTGTTTCTAATTACAGTCCTGGTTCTTTGAATGTTGACGTTAATGTTGAGCGATTAACCAACATTTTGTTATTTTGGTTTTTGAACAACTAATTGACCGAAGTTCGTTAAATTATTTCAACTCCATTTTGTTTTTTTCTTTCTTCTGTGAGCTCACTGTAGTTTCTCTAGAGATAAATCAGACCCAGCCTGAACTGTGTGATGTAGTAGGGAGTTGTAGTTTCTCTAGAGATGAATCAGACCCAGCCTGAACTGTGTGATGTAGTAGGGAGTTGTAGTTTCTCTAGAGATGAATCAGACCCAGCCTGAACTGTGTGATGTAGTAGGGAGTTGTAGTTTCTCTAGAGATAAATCAGATCCAGTCTGAACTGTGTGATGTAGTAGGGAGTTGTAGTTTCTCTAGAGATAAATCAGATCCAGCCTGAACTGTGTGATGTAGTAGGGAGTTGTAGTTTCTCTAGAGATAAATCAGATCCAGCCTGAACTGTGTGATGTAGTAGGGAGTTGTAGTTTCTCTAGAGATGAATCAGACCCAGCCTGAACTGTGTGATGTAGTAGGGAGTTGTAGTTTCTCTAGAGATAAATCAGATCCAGTCTGAACTGTGTGATGTAGTAGGGAGTTGTAGTTTCTCTAGAGATAAATCAGACCCAGCCTGAACTGTGTGATGTAGTAGGGAGTTGTAGTTTCTCTAGAGATAAATCAGATCCAGCCTGAACTGTGTGATGTAGTAGGGAGTTGTAGTTTCTCTAGAGATAAATCAGATCCAGTCTGAACTGTGTGATGTAGTAGGGAGTTGTAGTTTCTCTGGAGATAAATCAGATCCAGCCTGAACTGTGTGATGTAGTAGGGAGTTGTAGTTTCTCTAGAGATAAATCAGATCCAGCCTGAACTGTGTGATGTAGTAGGGAGTTGTAGTTTCTCTAGAGATAAATCAGATCCAGTCTGAACTGTGTGATGTAGTAGGGAGTTGTAGTTTCTCTAGAGATAAATCAGACCCAGCCTGAACTGTGTGATGTAGTAGGGAGTTGTAGTTTCTCAAGAGATAAATCAGATCCAGACTGAACTGTGTGATGTAGTAGGGAGTTGTAGTTTCTCTAGAGATGAATCAGATCCAGCCTGAACTGTGTGATGTAGTAGGGAGTTGTAGTTTCTCTAGAGATGAATCAGATCCAGCCTGAACTGTGTGATGTAGTAGGGAGTTGTAGTTTCTCTAGAGATAAATCAGATCCAGACTGAAACTGTGTGACGTAGTAGGGAGTTGTAGTTTCTCTAGAGATAAATCAGATCCAGCCTGAACTGTGTGATGTAGTAGGGAGTTGTAGTTTCTCTAGAGATGAATCAGATCCAGCCTGAACTGTGTGATGTAGTAGGGAGTTGTAGTTTCTCTAGAGATGAATCAGATCCAGCCTGAACTGTGTGATGTAGTAGGGAGTTGTAGTTTCTCTAGAGATAAATCAGATCCAGACTGAACTGTGTGATGTAGTAGGGAGTTGTAGTTTGGTCATCTATGAACATTTGAACATCTTGGCCATGTTCTGTTATAATCTCCATCTGGCAGAGCCAGAAGAGGACTGGCCACCCCTCATAGCCTGGTTCCTCTCTAGGTTTCTTCCTAGGTTCTGGCCTTTCTAGGGAGTTTTTCCTAGCCACCGTGCTTCTACACCTGCATTGCTTGCTGTTTGGGGTTTTAGGCTGGGTTTCTGTACAGCACTTTGAGATATCAGCTGATGTACGAAGGGCTATATAAAAACATTTGATTGATTGATTGAACCAGCCGCACACAAGCCTAAGATCACCATGCGCAATGCCAAGCGTCAGCTGGAGGGGTGTATAGCTCGCCGCCATTAGACTATGGAGCAGTGGAAACGCGTTCTCTGTAGTGATGAATCACGCTTCACTATCTGGCAGTCTGACGGACAAATCTGGGTTTGGCGGATGCCAGGAGAACGCTACCTGCCCGAATGCATAGTGCCAAATGTAAAGTTTGGTGGACAAGGAATAATGGTCTGGGGCTGTTTTTCATCGTTCGGGCCCCTTAATTCCAGTGATGGGAAATCTCAACGATACAGCATACAATGACATTCTAGACGATTATGTGCTTCCAACTTTGTGGCAACAGTTTTTATTTATTTTTATTTAACCTTTATTTAACTAGGCAAGTCGGTTAAGAACAAATTCTTATTTACAATGACGGCCTACACCGGCCAAACCCAGATGATGCTGGGACAATTGCGCACCGCCCTATGGGACTCCCAATCACGGCCGGTTGTGATACAGCCTGGATACGAACCAGGGTGTCTGTAGTGAAGCCTCTAGCACTGAGTTGCAGGGCCTTAGACCGCTGAACCAGGGTGTCTGTAGTGAAGCCTCTAGCACTGAGGTGCAGGGCCTTAGACCGCTGAACCAGGGTGTCTGTAGTGAAGCCTCTAGCACTGAGTTGCAGGGCCTTAGACCGCTGAACCAGGGTGTCTGTAGTGAAGCCTCTAGCACTGAGTTGCAGTGCCTTAGACCGCTGAACCAGGGTGTCTGTAGTGAAGCCTCTAGCACTGAGGTGCAGGGCCTTAGACCGCTGAACCAGGGTGTCTGTAGTGAAGCCTCTAGCACTGAGTTGCAGTGCCTTAGACCGCTGAACCAGGGTGTCTGTAGTGAAGCCTCTAGCACTGAGTTGCAGTGCCTTCGACCGCTGAACCAGGGTGTCTGTAGTGAAGCCTCTAGCACTGAGGTGCAGGGCCTTAGACCGCTGAACCAGGGTGTCTGTAGTGAAGCCTCTAGCACTGAGTTGCAGTGCCTTCGACCGCTGAACCAGGGTGTCTGTAGTGACTCCTCTAGCACTGAGGTGCAGGGCCTTAGACCGCTGAACCAGGGTGTCTGTAGTGAAGCCTCTAGCACTGAGGTGCAGGGCCTTAGACCGCTGAACCAGGGTGTCTGTAGTGAAGCCTCTAGCACTGAGTTGCAGTGCCTTAGACCGCTGAACCAGGGTGTCTGTAGTGAAGCCTCTAGCACTGAGTTGCAGGGCCTTAGACCGCTGAACCAGGGTGTCTGTAGTGAAGCCTCTAGCACTGAGTTGCAGTGCCTTCAACCGCTGCGCCACTCGGGAGCGATTAAGACTAAAGTCTGTAGTGAATGACAGAGGAGTGTGAGTCATCAAGCAACATCTGTATCACGGGCTGGAGCCAGGCAGAGTGTGTGTGTGTGTGTTTGGCTGTGCATGCATGCATGCGTGTGAGTGAGTGAGTGAGTGAGTGAGTGAGTACTTCTTTGACCCTCTGGATCATGGGCTGTAGCCAGTCAGAGTGAGTGAGTGAATGAGTGAGTGAGTGAGTGCGTACTTCTTTGACCCTCTGGATCATGGGCTGTAGCCAGTCAGAGTGAGTGAGTGAGTGTGTGAGTGTGTGAGTGTGTGAGTGAGTGAGTGAGTGAGTGAGTGAGTGTGTGCGTACCTCTTTGACCCTCTGGATCATGGGCTGTAGCCAGTCAGTGTTGACCTCACAGTGGCTGTCCAGGAAGGTCAGGATAGTGCCGGAGGCCGAGTCTGCCCCTCGTACCCGGGACCGGATCAGTCCTAGGACACGGATAAGAGTACAGTATGAGCCTGAGAAAACAGCTAGACCTCTGCAGTGGCTACTGATAGAGAACATCAAAGGTGTCTAGTTGCTGCTTCCTAAAGGCTTGGGGATAACTGTACCTAGAGAGTCGGGACGTTGAGGTTTCTGCATTACGATGCATTAACATGACACTACAACCACAGATAGAATAATGATACCAGATATTTCACCGGACGTATAAATGTGAAGCATCCGCATGGTGTTTCCACCCACTACCAAATATGGTAGTGGGTAGGAAGCCCAGTAGCCGGCAGTGGGAGTAGATGGATTTAGGGCCGACATTCTGCACATTATCTCAGCGATGAAAACATTTGATCTCAATTCAGTTTTCTGTTCCCAAAACTAGAATCTGTGTCCTCCCGAGTGGCGCAGCGGTCTAAGGCACTGCAGTGCATGGGAACTAGATCCGGGTGTGTCGCAGCCGGCCCTGACCGGGAGACCCATGAGGCGACTCACAATTGGCCCGGCGTCGTTTGGGTTAGAGGAAGGTTTGACTGGCCGGGATGTCCTTGTTCCATCATGCTCTAGCGACTCCTGTGACGGGCCGGGTGCAAGTACGCTGACACGGTCGCCAGGTGTACGGTGTTTCTTCCGACACGTTGGTGCGGCTGGCTTCCGGGTTAAGTGAGCAGTGTGTGAAGAAGCAGTGCGGCTTGGTTGGGTTTCGGAGGACGCATGGCTCTCGACCTTCGCCTCTCCCGAGTCCGTACGGGAGTTGCAGCGATGAGACAAGACTGTAACTACCAATTGGATACCACAAAATTGGGGAGAAAAAGGGGTCAAAAAATATATATTATAAAAAATATAAAACTAGAATCTGTACCTAACAGAGTGGACAAAGTTTTGTAGACTTTACCCTTTGCCAAATGTTTTAAAAATGGTGTTGTTTAGGAGTGCAAAGGCTAATTGAGTTATTGCACACGCCCACTTCACAGAGTAGGCGTTCCCTAACGGAAATATGCAAATGTATGCTAGTACACGCCAATAGGATCTCGCTAGGTCCCTCATTGCTTGTTCTTCCCAATATGACTCATTTGTTCCCGTTGGAAACGACAGGCTGTGGTCTATCTTAGTTATACAAATCTTTGTTACAACATTCCATGGCAGCCATGTTAGCTCCCAATAACATTACATGGGGAATATTTAAACAAATGGTACGTAACGGAATGTTTAGCACAACATTAAAAAAATCTAAAAGTTGTCCGAACTCGCTAAATGAATGGCTCTGTAGCTAGCTAGATAGACCTACACGATGGCAGAGCAGACAGATAGACACAGATCCTAGACAAAACCGGTAGCTTCCAGCTTTAATTGTAGGCTAACTTTCCTTGCTAGTTTCCGCCTGAATTCATTAACCTAGTACTCTGTTTGTTATGCAAATCAGCATGCTAAATATGGTGATTTCAAAGCTGACTGTCACCAAAAACTTTTATTAATTCACTTAGTCTCCCTCGCCACCGAAAACATATTCACTTCTTCGTCTCCGTCGCCACTAAAAACATATTCACTTCTTCGTCTCCCTCGCCACTAAAAACATATTCACTTCTTCGTCTCCCTCGCCACTAAAAACATATTCACTTCTTCGTCTCCCTCGCCACTAAAAACATATTCACTTCTTCGTCTCCCTCGCCACCAAAAACATATTCACTTCTTCGTCTCCCTCGCCACTAAAAACATATTCACTTCTTCGTCTCCCTCGCCACCAAAAACATATTCACTTCTTCGTCTCCCTCGCCACTAAAATCATATTCACTTCCCTCGTCTCCTCGCCACCAAAAACATATTCACTTCTTCGTCTCCCTCGCCACCAAAAACATATTCACTTCTTCGTCTCCCTCGCCACTAAAAACATATTCACTTCTTCGTCTCCCTCGCCACCAAAAACATATTCACTTCTTCGTCTCCCTCGCCACTAAAAACATATTCACTTCTTCGTCTCCCTCGCCACCAAAAACATATTCACTTCTTCGTCTCCCTCGCCACTAAAAACATATTCACTTCTTCGTCTCCCTCGCCACCAAAAACATATTCACTTCTTCGTCTCCCTCGCCACTAAATCATATTCACTTCTTCGTCTCCCTCGCCACTAAAAACATATTCACTTCTTCGTCTCCCTCGCCACCAAAAACATATTCACTTCTTCGTCTACCTCGCCACTAAAAACATATTCACTTCTTCGTCTCCCTCGCCACTAAATCATATTCACTTCTTCGTCTCCCTCGCCACTAAATCATATTCACTTCTTCGTCTCCCTCACCACTAAAACATATTCACTTCTTCGTCTCCCTCGCCACTAAATCATATTCACTTCTTCGTCTCCCTCGCCACTAAATCATATTCACTTCTTCGTCTCCCTCACCACCAAAAACATATTCACTTCTTCGTCTCCTCGCCACTAAAAACATATTCACTTCTTCGTCTCCCTCGCCACCAAAAACATATTCACTTCTTCGTCTCCCTCGCCACTAAATCATATTCACTTCTTCGTCTCCCTCGCCACCAAAAACATATTCACTTCTTCGTCTCCCTCGCCACCTAAAACATATTCACTTCTTCGTCTCCCTCGCCACCTAAAACATATTCACTTCTTCGTCTCCCTCGCCACTAAAAACATATTCACTTCTTCGTCTCCCTCGCCACTAAAAACATATTCACTTCTTCGTCTCCCTCGCCACCTAAAACATATTCACTTCTTCGTCTCCCTCGCCACTAAAAACATATTCACTTCTTCGTCTTCCTTTTAGTCGGGTTTCATAGTCAGATTCCACAAACACAAATGATGTTATTAATTTCTTAAAGATACAGCGTAAACTTTAATCATTACAATTAAATAATATGTTCTCTTAGCAGTTAATAAGTCCTAAATGGAAGGGATTGTTTGTCTGGTTCAACTGTTCTGGGGAACTACGGTAAAGTTCATGTTAAATAATGTGACTGGTTCAACTGTTCTGGGGAACTACAGTAAAGTTCATGTTAAATAATGTGACTGGTTCAACTGTTCTGGGGAACTACAGTAAAGTTCATGTTAAATAATGTGACTGGTTCAACTGTTCTGGGGAACTACGGTAAAGTTCATGTTAAATAATGTGACTGGTTCAACTGTTCTGGGGAACTACAGTAAAGTTCATGTTAAATAATGTGACTGGTTCAACTGTTCTGGGGAACTACGGTAAAGTTCATGTTAAATAATGTGACTGGTTCAACTGTTCTGGGGAACTACAGTAAAGTTCATGTTAAATAATGTGACTGGTTCAACTGTTCTGGGGAACTACAGTAAACTTATTGCACAAGTTGACTGCAGGTACTTAAAAAGTAGCTACAAATATTCAAATTTATTGGAAAAACTTCAAAGAAATAGTGTTGACATATTGATTTTTTATTTGTTATTATATTTTTGACGAAAAACTAAATACTCCGGGATACTGTATACCACCCAAGCCTATGTGCAGCACACACACACACACTACTCACCCTCTCGACGTCCGTTCCTCAGGCAGCGTACTTTGGGAATCTGAGAGAGCAGTTGACAGTCCTCAGCTGGAAAAGAGGAAGGGATGTCACGTCACAAATAGAACACACACACAGACTCACACACACACATAGACTCATACACACGCACGTACACACACACGGACTCACACACATACACACACACACACACCACACACCACACAACACACACACACACACACCACAGACACACACAGACACACAATTGTACAACTGTGATTGTGCATTTATTGTTTACACATAAAATGACCAAAACCCAGGGATTATTATTTAGGTTTAGGAACAAGTCCATCCACAATGCAATGCCAGATGATGGTGTCTGTCACGTCATACACCACACTGACCGACCGACCGACCGCAACAGTCCTCTAGATTAAGACAACAGTCCTCTAGCTGCCGCTCCTTGAAATCGGCAGCTCTAGCCTTTAGCTCAGTGCGGATGCTGCCTGTAATCCATGGCTTCTGGTTGGGGTATGTACGTACGGTCACTGTGGGGACGATGTCATCGATGCAGTTATTGATGAAGCCGGTGACTGATGTGGTGTACTCCTCAATGCCATTGGAGGAATCCCCAGAACATATTCCAGTCTGTGCTAGCAAAACAGTCCTGTAGCTTAGCATCTGCTTCCTCTGACCACTTTTGTATTGATCTAGTCACTGGTGCTTTCTGCTGTAATTTTTGCTTGTAAGCAGGAATCAGGAGGATAGAATTATTGTCAGATTTGCCAAATGGAGGGCGAGGGAGAGCTTTGTATGTGTCTTTGTGTGTGGAGTATAGGTGATCCAGAGTTCTTTTTCCTCTGGTTGCACATTTAACATGCTGAGAGAAATTTGGTAAAACGGATTTAAGTTTCCCTGCATTAAAGTCCCCGGCTACTAGGGGCGCCGCCTCTTAAGTTTCCCTGCTTATGGCGGAATACAGCTCATTCAATGCTGCCTCAGTGCCAGCCTCTGACTGTGGTGGTATGTAAACAGCTACAAAGAATACAGATGAAAACTCTCTAGGTAGGTAGTGTGGTCTACAGCTTATCATGAGATACTCTACCTCAGGCGAGCAAAACCTTGAGACTTCCTTAGATATCGTGCACCAGCTGTTATTTACAAAAATACATAGTCCTCCGCCCCTTCTCTTACCAGATGCCGCTGTTCTATCCTGCCGATACATCGTATAACCAGCCAGCTGTATGTTGATGTTGTCGTCGTTCAGCAACGACTCCGTGAAGAATAAGATGTTACAGTTTTTAATGTCCCGTTGGTAGTTTAATCTTCCGCGTATCTCTGCGATTTTATTGTCCAAAGATTGCACGTGTTCTCTGGAGTGATGAATCACGCTTCACCATCTCGCAGTCCGACGGACGAATCGGGGTTTGGCGGATGCCAGGAGAACTCTACCTACCCAAATGCATAATGCCAACTGTAAAGTTTGGTGGAGGAGGAATGGTCTGGGTCTGTTTTTCATTGTTCGGGCTAGGCCCCTTAGTTCCAGTAAAGGGAACTATGTATGTATATACTGTATGTATGTATGTATATATATATGTATATATATATATGTATTTGTGTACTTTTTATCCCTTTTTCTCCCCAATTTCGTGATAGCCAATTGGTAGTTACATTCTTGTCCAATCGCTGCAACTCCCCTACGGACTCGGGAGAGGCGAAGGTTGAGAGCCATGCATCCTGCAAAACACGGACCCTGCCAAGCCACACTGCTTCTTGACACAATGCCCACTTAAACCGGAAGCCAGCCATACCAATGTGTCGGAGGATACACCGTCCAGCTGGCGACCGGCGTCAGCTTGCAGGCACCCGGCACTCCACAAGGAGTCGCTAGAGCGCGATGGGACAAGGACATCCCGGCCAGCCGCGGGCTGCTGCACTACTCAGGAGGCGAAGGGAAATCTTAACGCTACAGCATACAATGACATTCTAGACGATTCTGTGCTTCCAACTTTGTGGTAACAGTTAGGGGAAGGCCCTTTCCTGTTTCAGCATGGCACCGCCCCCGTGCACCGCCCCCGCGAGGTCCATACAGAAGTGTTTGATCGAGATCGGTGTGGAAGAACTTGACTGGCCTGCACAGAGCCCTGACCTCAACCCCATCAAACACCTTTGGGATGAATTGGAACGCCGACTGCGAGCCAGGCCTAATCGCCCAACATCAGTGCCCAACCTTACTAATGCTCTTGTGGCTGAACGGAAGCGAGTCCCCGCAGCAATGTTCCAACATCTAGTGGAAAGCCTTCCCAGAAGAGTGGAGGCTGTTATAGCAGCAAAGGGGGACCAACTCCATAATAATGCCCATGATTTTGGAATGAGATGTTCGATGAGCAGGTGTCCACATACTTTTGGTGATGTAGTGTACATCCCTGGACAAAGCCTCTCTCCTGCTATCTAAATACTTCAACATGTTTTTGTGATCTACCCTCTCACGGTCTCCCTGTATGCCTGTTCCCATCTCACAATCTGTCTTCATGCATTTCTCTGTGTTCTGACAGACCAAAATACAGCAGGTGGAGACAGAGAGAACCAGCTCAGCACAACACAGCAGGTGGAGACAGAGAGAACCAGCTCAGCACTTCTTGTGTCAATGTAAAGAACCTCATAAAGAGTAGAGACTGAAAGGGAACCGACAGGGACCTCACAGAGAGCAGAGTTATTGTCAGAGACTCATGCTGGGAGCCGTGTAAGGACCAGAGACTATTTAAACAGGAGAACTGAGAAAAAGCAGGGAGGCCTCACGATCAGTACTGAAGTCATCTATCAGGATGATCTCCTGGATCAGAGAGGGAGGGCTCCTCATCAGGACACTGAGAGGGGGAGAGGGAGAGAGAGAAGACAGCATTAAACACTAAAAAGATGGTAAATTCTTCATTCTTTATTGTGTGAGGCATACAATAGTACTTTACTTTTTGATGGTGCGTAGCAGGCTGGAGTGTGTTCTTAGTGTTCTACAGCAGTGTTCTAGTGTTTTACAGCAGTGTTCTATAGCAGTGTTCTAGTGTTCTATAGCAGTGTTCTAGTGTTCTACAGCAGTGTTCTAGTGTTCTATAGCAGTGTTCTAGTGTTCTATAGCAGTGTTCTAGTGTTTTACAGCAGTGTTCTAGTGTTTTACAGCAGTGTTCTAGTGTTCTACAGCAGTGTTCTAGTGTTTTACAGCAGTGTTCTATAGCAGTGTTCTAGTGTTCTATAGCAGTGTTCTAGTGTTTTACAGCAGTGTTCTAGTGTTCTACAGCAGTGTTCTAGTGTTTTACAGCAGTGTTCTAGTGTTTTACAGCAGTGTTCTAGTGTTCTACAGCAGTGTTCTTAGTGTTCTACAGCAGTGTTCTAGTGTTTTACAGCAGTGTTCTATAGCAGTGTTCTAGTGTTCTATAGCAGTGTTCTAGTGTTCTACAGCAGTGTTCTAGTGTTCTATAGCAGTGTTCTAGTGTTCTATAGCAGTGTTCTAGTGTTTTACAGCAGTGTTCTAGTGTTTTACAGCAGTGTTCTAGTGTTCTACAGCAGTGTTCTAGTGTTTTACAGCAGTGTTCTATAGCAGTGTTCTAGTGTTCTATAGCAGTGTTCTAGTGTTTTACAGCAGTGTTCTAGTGTTCTACAGCAGTGTTCTAGTGTTTTACAGCAGTGTTCTAGTGTTTTACAGCAGTGTTCTAGTGTTCTACAGCAGTGTTCTTAGTGTTCTACAGCAGTGTTCTAGTGTTTTACAGCAGTGTTTTACAGCAGTGTTCTAGTGTTTTACAGCAGTGTTCTAGTGT
Organism: Salvelinus namaycush; assembly: GCF_016432855.1. Taxonomy (NCBI): domain Eukaryota; kingdom Metazoa; phylum Chordata; class Actinopteri; order Salmoniformes; family Salmonidae; genus Salvelinus; species Salvelinus namaycush. The sequence continues at coordinate 1,218,973 of NC_052334.1, forward strand.
TTTACAGCAGTGTTCTACAGCAGTGTTCTAGTGTTCTATAGCAGTGTTCTAGTGTTCTACAGCAGTGTTCTAGTGTTTTACAGCAGTGTTCTAGTGTTCTATAGCAGTGTTCTAGTGTTTTACAGCAGTGTTCTAGTGTTTTACACCAGTGTTCTAGTGTTTTACAGCAGTGTTCTACAGCAGTGTTCTAGTGTTTTACAGCAGTGTTCTACAGCAGTGTTCTAGTGTTTTACAGCAGTGTTCTATAGCAGTGTTCTAGTGTTCTATAGCAGTGTTCTAGTGTTTTACAGCAGTGTTCTAGTGTTCTACAGCAGTGTTCTAGTGTTCTATAGCAGTGTTCTAGTGTTTTACAGCAGTGTTCTAGTGTTTTACAGCAGTGTTCTAGTGTTCTACAGCAGTGTTCTTAGTGTTCTACAGCAGTGTTCTAGTGTTTTACAGCAGTGTTTTACAGCAGTGTTCTAGTGTTTTACAGCAGTGTTCTAGTGTTTTACAGCAGTGTTCTACAGCAGTGTTCTAGTGTTCTATAGCAGTGTTCTAGTGTTCTACAGCAGTGTTCTAGTGTTTTACAGCAGTGTTCTAGTGTTTTACAGCAGTGTTCTTAGTGTTCTACAGCAGTGTTCTAGTGTTTTACAGCAGTGTCCTAGTGTTCTATAGCAGTGTTCTAGTGTTCTACAGCAGTGTTCTAGTGTTCTATAGCAGTGTTCTAGTGTTCTATAGCAGTGTTCTTAGTGTTCTACAGCAGTGTTCTAGTGTTTTACAGCAGTGTTCTATAGCAGTGTTCTAGTGTTCTATAGCAGTGTTCTAGTGTTCTATAGCAGTGTTCTAGTGTTCTACAGCAGTGTTCTAGTGTTCTATAGCAGTGTTCTAGTGTTCTACAGCAGTGTTCTACAGCAGTGTTCTAGTGTTCTATAGCAGTGTTCTAGTGTTCTACAGCAGTGTCCTAGTGTTTTACAGCAGTGTTCTAGTGTTCTATAGCAGTGTTCTAGTGTTCTACAGCAGTGTTCTAGTGTTCTACAGCAGTGTTCTAGTGTTCTATAGCAGTGTTCTAGTGTTCTATAGCAGTGTTCTAGTGTTCTACAGCAGTGTTCTACAGCAGTGTTCTAGTGTTCTATAGCAGTGTTCTAGTGTTCTACAGCAGTGTCCTAGTGTTTTACAGCAGTGTTCTAGTGTTCTATAGCAGTGTTCTAGTGTTCTACAGCAGTGTTCTAGTGTTTTACAGCAGTGTTCTAGTGTTCTATAGCAGTGTTCTAGTGTTCTACAGCAGTGTTCTAGTGTTCTATAGCAGTGTTCTAGTGTTCTATAGCAGTGTTCTAGTGTTCTACAGCAGTGTTCTAGTGTTTTACAGCAGTGTTCTAGTGTTCTATAGCAGTGTTCTAGTGTTCTACAGCAGTGTTCTAGTGTTCTATAGCAGTGTTCTAGTGTTCTATAGCAGTGTTCTAGTGTTCTACAGCAGTGTTCTAGTGTTTTACAGCAGTGTTCTAGTGTTCTACAGCAGTGTTTTAGTGTTTTACAGCAGTGTTCTAGTGTTCTACAGCAGTGTTCTAGTGTTTTACAGCAGTGTTCTAGTGTTCTACAGCAGTGTTCTAGTGTTCTACAGCAGTGTTCTAGTGTTCTATAGCAGTGTTCTAGTGTTCTACAGCAGTGTTCTAGTGTTCTACAGCAGTGTTCTAGTGTTCTACAGCAGTGTTCTAGTGTTCTACAGCAGTGTTCTAGTGTTTTACAGCAGTGTTTTAGTGTTCTACAGCAGTGTTCTAGTGTTCTATAGCAGTGTTCTAGTGTTTTACAGCAGTGTTCTAGTGTTCTACAGCAGTGTTCTAGTGTTCTACAGCAGTGTTCTAGTGTTCTACAGCAGTGTTCTAGTGTTCTACAGCAGTGTTCTAGTGTTCTATAGCAGTGTTCTAGTGTTCTATAGCAGTGTTCTAGTGTTCTACAGCAGTGTTCTAGTGTTTTACAGCAGTGTTCTAGTGTTCTATAGCAGTGTTCTAGTGTTCTACAGCAGTGTTCTAGTGTTCTATAGCAGTGTTCTAGTGTTCTATAGCAGTGTTTTAGTGTTCTACAGCAGTGTTCTAGTGTTCTATAGCAGTGTTCTAGTGTTCTATAGCAGTGTTCTAGTGTTCTACAGCAGTGTTCTAGTGTTTTACAGCAGTGTTCTAGTGTTCTATAGCAGTGTTCTAGTGTTCTACAGCAGTGTTCTAGTGTTTTACAGCAGTGTTCTAGTGTTCTATAGCAGTGTTTTAGTGTTCTACAGCAGTGTTCTAGTGTTCTATAGCAGTGTTCTAGTGTTCTATAGCAGTGTTCTAGTGTTTTACAGCAGTGTTCTAGTGTTCTACAGCAGAGTTCTAGTGTTCTACAGCAGTGTTCTAGTGTTCTGTAGCAGTGGTTCCTTACCTTTTGATGGTGCGTAGCAGGGTGGAGCGAGCCTCATTGTGGAAGGTGATGATGATGCTCGTAGGAGGAAGGTTAGCGTCATAATTCAAGGAGGCACACCTACAAACAATAAGAAGCAACATTGTTTTAGTAAAGTATTCACACCTACAAACAATAAGAAGCAACATTGTTTTAGTAAAGTATTCACACCTACTGTGCATTGTGTACTGTACACCCCACACACTATAAAACCCAATGAGTGTTCGCTATCATAACAGCAAATGACATGTGATATCATGCCAGCCCATGGATGACGGTTGAACATGTGATATCATGCCAGCCCATGGATGACGGTTGAACATGTGATATCATGCCAGCCCATGGATGACGGTTGAACATGTGATATCATGCCAGCCCATGGATGACGGTTGAACATGTGATATCATGCCAGCCCATGGATGACGGTTGAACATGTGATATCATGCCAGCCCATGGATGACGGTTGAACATGTGATATCATGCCAGCCCATGGATGACGGTTGAACATGTGATATCATGCCAGCCCATGGATGACGGTTGAACATGTGATATCATGCCAGCCCATGGATGACGGTTGAACATGTGATATCATGCCAGCCCATGGATGACGGTTGAACATGTGATATCATGCCAGCCCATGGATGACGGTTGAACATGTGATATCATGCCAGCCCATGGATGACGGTTGAACATGTGATATCATGCCAGCCCATGGATGACGGTTGAACATGTGATATCATGCCAGCCCATGGATGACGGTTGAACATGTGATATCATGCCAGCCCATGGATGACGGTTGAACATGTGATATCATGCCAGCCCATGGATGACGGTTGAACATGTGATATCATGCCAGCCCATGGATGACGGTTGAACATGTGATATCATGCCAGCCCATGGATGACGGTTGAACATGTGATATCATGCCAGCCCATGGATGACGGTTGAACATGTGATATCATGCCAGCCCATGGATGACGGTTGAACATGTGATATCATGCCAGCCCATGGATGATGGTTGAACATGTGATATCATGCCAGCCCATAGATGACGGTTGAACATGTGATATCATGCCAGCCCATGGATGATGGTTGAACATGTGATATCATGCCAGCCCATGGATGACGGTTGAACATGTGATATCATGCCAGCCCATGGATGATGGTTGAACATGTGATATCATGCCAGCCCATGGATGATGGTTGAACATGTGATATCATGCCAGCCCATGGATGACGGTTGAACATGTGATATCATGCCAGCCCATGGATGATGGTTGAACATGTGATATCATGCCAGCCCATGGATGATGGTTGAACATGTGATATCATGCCAGCCCATGGATGATGGTTGAACATGTGATATCATGCCAGCCCATGGATGATGGTTGAACATGTGATATCATGCCAGCCCATGGATGATGGTTGAACATGTGATATCATGCCAGCCCATGGATGATGGTTGAACATGTGATATCATGCCAGCCCATGGATGATGGATGAAGGTGCAGACATTGCATGATGTACTCTCTTTATGAGTGTGTCTTTTCGAGTCGGTCTGTGTGTAGTCACCTGTAGTGCCGTGTGTCTCTGATGACCCGCTCGGAGCCCAGGCGGTCTGTATGTAGTCACCTGTAGTGCCGTGTGTCTCTGATGACCCGCTCTGAGCCCAGTCAGTCTGTATGTAGTCACCTGTAGTGCTGTGTGTCTCTGATGACCCGCTCTGAGCCCAGGCGGTCTGTATGTAGTCACCTGTAGTGTCGTGTGTCTCTGATGACCCGCTCTGAGCCCAGGCGGTCTGTATGTAGTCACCTGTAGTGTCGTGTGTCTCTGATGACCCGCTCTGAGCCCAGTCAGTCTGTATGTAGTCACCTGTAGTGCTGTGTGTCTCTGATGACCCGCTCTGAGCCCAGGCGGTCTGTATGTAGTCACCTGTAGTGCCGTGTGTCTCTGATGGCCCGCTCTGAGCCCAGGCGGTCTGTATGTAGTCACCTGTAGTGCCGTGTGTCTCTGATGACCCGCTCGGAGCCCAGTCGGTCTGTATGTAGTCACCTGTAGTGCCGTGTGTCTCTGATGACCCGCTCTGAGCCCAGGCGGTCTGTATGTAGTCACCTGTAGTGTCGTGTGTCTCTGATGACCCGCTCTGAGCCCAGGCGGTCTGTGTGTAATCACCTGTAGTGTCGTGTGTCTCTGATGGCCCGCTCTGAGCCCAGGCGGTCTGTATGTAGTCACCTGTAGTGTCGTGTGTCTCTGATGACCCGCTCTGAGCCCAGTCGGTCTGTATGTAGTCACCTGTAGTGTCGTGTGTCTCTGATGACCCGCTCTGAGCCCAGGCGGTCTGTATGTAGTCACCTGTAGTGCCGTGTGTCTCTGATGACCCGCTCTGAGCCCAGGCGGTCTGTATGTAGTCACCTGTAGTGCCGTGTGTCTCTGATGACCCGCTCTGAGCCCAGGCGGTCTGTATGTAGTCACCTGTAGTGTCGTGTGTCTCTGATGACCCGCTCTGAGCCCAGTCAGTCTGTATGTAGTCACCTGTAGTGTCGTGTGTCTCTGATGACCCGCTCGGAGCCCAGTCAGTCTGTATGTAGTCACCTGTAGTGTCGTGTGTCTCTGATGACCCGCTCGGAGCCCAGTCAGTCTGTATGTAGTCACCTGTAGTGTTGTGTGTCTCTGATGACCCGCTCTGAGCCCAGGCGGTCTGTGTGTAATCACCTGTAGTGTCGTGTGTCTCTGATGACCCGCTCGGAGCCCAGTCAGTCTGTATGTAGTCACCTGTAGTGCTGTGTGTCTCTGATGACCCGCTCTGAGCCCAGTCAGTCTGTATGTAGTCACCTGTAGTGTCGTGTGTCTCTGATGACCCGCTCGGAGCCCAGTCAGTCTGTATGTAGTCACCTGTAGTGCCGTGTGTCTCTGATGACCCGCTCTGAGCCCAGTCAGTCTGTATGTAGTCACCTGTAGTGTCGTGTGTCTCTGATGACCCGCTCGGAGCCCAGTCAGTCTGTATGTAGTCACCTGTAGTGCCGTGTGTCTCTGATGACCCGCTCTGAGCCCAGTCAGTCTGTATGTAGTCACCTGTAGTGTCGTGTGTCTCTGATGACCCGCTCTGAGCCCAGGCGGTCTGTATGTAGTCACCTGTAGTGTCGTGTGTCTCTGATGACCCGCTCTGAGCCCAGGCGGTCTGTGTGTAGTCACCTGTAGTGTCGTGTGTCTCTGATGACCCGCTGAGCCCAGGCGGTCTGTGTGTAGTCACCTGTAGTGTCGTGTGTCTCTGATGACCCGCTCTGAGCCCAGTCAGTCTGTATGTAGTCACCTGTAGTGTCGTGTGTCTCTGATGACCCGCTCTGAGCCCAGGCGGTCTGTATGTAGTCACCTGTAGTGCCGTGTGTCTCTGATGACCCGCTCTGAGCCCAGGCGGTCTGTATGTAGTCACCTGTAGTGTCGTGTGTCTCTGATGACCCGCTCGGAGCCCAGTCAGTCTGTGTGTAGTCACCTGTAGTGTCGTGTGTCTCTGATGACCCGCTCTGAGCCCAGTCAGTCTGTATGTAGTCACCTGTAGTGTCGTGTGTCTCTGATGACCCGCTCGGAGCCCAGTCAGTCTGTATGTAGTCACCTGTAGTGTCGTGTGTCTCTGATGACCCGCTCTGAGCCCAGTCAGTCTGTATGTAGTCACCTGTAGTGTCGTGTGTCTCTGATGACCCGCTCTGAGCCCAGTCAGTCTGTATGTAGTCACCTGTAGTGTCGTGTGTCTCTGATGACCCGCTCTGAGCCCAGGCGGTCTGTGTGTAGTCACCTGTAGTGCCGTGTGTCTCTGATGACCCGCTCTGAGCCCAGTCAGTCTGTATGTAGTCACCTGTAGTGCCGTGTGTCTCTGATAGCCCGCTCGGAGCCCAGTCAGTCTGTATGTAGTCACCTGTAGTGTCGTGTGTCTCTGATGACCCGCTCTGAGCCCAGTCAGTCTGTATGTAGTCACCTGTAGTGTCGTGTGTCTCTGATGACCCGCTCTGAGCCCAGGCGGTCGCTCTCGGCCAGGTTGAAGGCGTGGTCTCTGTAGGGGTCGTCTCCCGCCTTCAGCTGTTTCTCCAACAGGTACGCCTTCTCATCGAAACTACCTATGAGCTGACCCTGCTGCTGCTCCGCCCACGGAGACTGGGTCATCTGCAACGTGGGCAGAACAAAACACAGAGGTCAGGAGTCAGAGGTCAAAATTCAGGAAGTAGAGGTAAAGAGGAAAGATGGGTTACCAGTTAGAAGATGGATGTCAACACTCTGATGTCATCTTTGTCTCTCACACAGTTGATGGTGACCCTATCAACCTCATTTGAAAAGCTTAGATACTGTACCACCTGATCCATAATCTGAGACACCCAGTTAGTGATCTCTTGAATGACTAATGTTATCTGGAACCTTTTAACCATAGGAGTGAGAGCGGAGACCGAGGAGGCGTAGGAGCGAGAGGGGAGACAGAGGAGGTGTAGGAGTGAGAGGGCAGACAGAGGAGGTGTAGGAGTGAGAGGACACAGAGGAGGTGTAGGAGTGAGAGGACACAGAGGAGGTGTAGGAGTGAGAGGACACAGAGGAGGTGTAGGAGTGAGAGGACACAGAGGAGGTGTAGGAGTGAGAGGGGAGACAGAGGAGGTGTAGGAGCGAGAGGGGAGACAGAGGAGGTGTAGGAGCGAGAGGGGAGACAGAGGAGGTGTAGGAGCGAGAGGGGAGACAGAGGAGGTGTAGGAGCGAGAGGGGAGACAGAGGAGGTGTAGGAGCGAGAGGGGAGACAGAGGAGGTGTAGGAGCGAGAGGGGAGACAGAGGAGGTGTAGGAGCGAGAGGGGAGACAGAGGAGGTGTAGGAGCGAGAGGGGAGACAGAGGAGGTGTAGGAGCGAGAGGGGAGACAGAGGAGGTGTAGGAGTGAGAGGGGAGACAGAGGAGGTGTAGGAGTGAGAGGGGAGACAGAGGTGTGAGAGGGGAAACAGAGGAGGTGTGAGAGGGGAGACAGAGGAGGTGTGAGAGGGGAGATAGAAGAGGGGTAGGAGTGAGAGGGGAGAGGAAAATACATTGAAGAGGAGAGGAATGTGATGAACGGTCCTCTGTGTTATTAACGGTCCTCTGTGTTATTAACGGTCCTCTGTGTTATTAACGGTCCTCTGTGTTATTAACGGTCCTCTGTGTTATTAACTTCACTAGGGTAGGGGGCAGCATTGGGAATTTTGGATGAAAAGTGTGCCCAAATTAAACTGCCTGCTACTCAGCCATAAAAGCTTGAATATGCATATAATTAGTAGATTTGGATAGAAAACACTCTGAGTTTCTAAAACTGTTTGAATGATGTCTGTGAGTATAACAGAACTCATATGGCAGGCAAAAACCTGAGAAAAAATCCAACCAGGAAGTGGGAAACCTGAGGTTTGTAGGTTTGCCTACCCAATATACAGTGTCTATGGGGTCATATTGCACTTCCTAAGGCTTCCACTAGAAGTCAACAGTCTTTAGAACCTTCCTGGGGTCCAAACACATTGAGACACTTACATGACACATAAAACACTACATCATATAACATTATTACACCACTACCTCTCTACAATACAAAGTGAGGATGTGTGTGTCTCTACACAGTCATAGTCATGGTAGTACTGTGCGCCTCTCATAGTCTGTTCTGGACTTGGGGACTGTGAAGAGACCTCTGGTGGCATGTCTTGTGTGGTATACACGGGGTGTCTGAGCTGTGTGTTAGTAGTTTAAAAACAGACACCTCAGAGCATTCAGCTTGTCAACACCTCTTACAAAAACAAGTAGTGATGAAGTCAATATCTCCTCCACTTTGAGCCAGGAGAGATTGACATGCATATTATTAATATTAGCTCTCTGTGTACATCCAAGGGCCAGCTGTGCTGCCCTGTTCTGAGCCAATTTTAATTTTCCTAAGTCCCTTTTTGTGGCACCTGACCACACGACTGAACAGTTGTCAGGCTGGTATGAATTATTCGGGAGACAGGTGCAGGAATGTGTAATAGTTGTTTTTTTATTGTACCCAAATGACGGCGTGCCGTGTAAAGCCACGGGGGACAAAGACCAAACAAACAAAAACACAGGGTTGAAACCCAAACCAAAAAAATTGAGGAGTACCTGGAATAAATAACACATGCGCACAATGTTTAACCCACACGGGACGAGACGCGTAATCATCTGCACAATCCACACAGCACAGGTACTCACACGCACCAACGGACATTGTAACAATAATCGACAGCCCAGTGGCGAAGCAAAGGGCACATTTATACAAGTACTAATCAATGGGAATAGGGGACAGGTGTGCGTAATGAAAGTACCAATCCGTGGGAATAGGGGACAGGTGTGCGTAATGAAAGTACCAATCCGTGGGAATAGGGGACAGGTGTGCATAATGAAAGTACCAATCCGTGGGAATAGGGGACAGGTGTGCGTAATGAAAGATCCGGAGGGATCCGTGACAACAGAAGTCCAGGTGAGACAAAACTGTGTGTGTGTGTGTGTGTCAGTGTAGTATGCGTGAGTGTGTGGTTAGAGTCCAGTGAGTGTACATCGAACCTGTGGAAGAGAGTCAGTGCAGAAAATAAGAATACATTTGAATAAAATAAGGCGGTCAATGTAAACAGTCCAGGTAGCCATTTGATTAACTGTTCAGCAGTCTTACGGCTTGGGGGGGTAGAAACTGCTTCTTCGGGATCGGTGTCCCTTCCACGGGACGGTTGAGCTAACGTAGGCTAATGCGATTAGCATGAGGTTGTAAGTAACAAGAACATTTCCCAGGACACAGACATATCTGATATGGGCAGAAAGCTTAAATTCTTGTTAATCTAACTGCACTGTCCAATTTACAGTAGCTATTACAGTGAAATAATACCATGCTATTGTTTGAGGAGAGTGAACGTGAAAAGTTATTAATAAACAAATTAGGCACATTTGATACTTGATACAAACATTTTAACAGAAATGCAATGGTTCATTGGATCTGTCTAAAACTTTACACATACACTGCTGCCATCTAGTGGCCAACATCTAAATTGCACCTGGGCTGAAATAATACATTGTGGCCTTTCTCTTGCATTTCAAAGATGATGGTACAAGATGAGGGAAAAAGGAAACCGCACACTGCTCTCGAAAGTATCACTGATCTTTAATAAGCTTTACTATCGGCCTCACGGCCTTCGTCAGAGCTTTTGTGAGTTAAAAAAAAAAATTGCACCCTCATGTAGACCTAGCCCAACCCACATCCGTTCCACGCATCGAAAGTGGTTGGAGGCGAAGGAAAAACAAATAAGTGCTACCAAATATAACAATATGCATTTCATAATTATTTGAATTAAGTGTGTAAAGACGTATTGAACCACAATGAGGACATCGACCTACCGAGCAAGTTTTCATAAATCATTGGCTACGTCGTAAGAAAAACGTCAGAGTAAGCTGAAATAGGGGCGTAATTCATGTTCAAATTCACAACATAACATCATCAGACAGAGACATGCCCCCCGAGCCAACCCCCTGATATCTTAACATCATCGGCATTTCATCATTAAGACCTTTAGGAAATAATGTCTGGAGGGTGAAAATCCAACACATTCTCTTTTACTCAGAGTATTATTAATATCACCTCCCCTGTCTGATATCTTAACTTTCTCAATGCCACAAAATCTAAAAAGGTAGAAATGTCATGCTTCAGGGCATTAAAATGTACTGCGACTGAATAATCCCTGTCGTTTCTCCTGATTGAACTTTTATGTTCTCCGATTCTCTGTTTGAGAGAGCGAGAGGTTTTACCTACATAGCACAGCCCACATGGACATTTAATAATGTAAATAACATGGGTGGTGTTTACCTACATAGCACAGCCCACATGGACATTTAATAATGTAAATAACATGGGTGGTGGAGCACCTAATAATGTCATTTATTAGGAACCGTTTTCCTGTATGTGGGTGGCAGAAATATTCACACTTCATATTGTTGCACTGTGCGCAACCTCTGCATTTATAGCTACCATTTGGAAGAGGGCGTAAAAGAGCCTGGCTGATTTTCTTTTGTGGTTGGCAGTTGGCATGAACCAATTTATCACGTAAATTGCGACCTCTCCTATATACAATAAGTGGTGGATTTTTAAATTCAGCCGGCAAAGCTGGGTCCGATGATAAAAGATGCCAGTGTTTCTTGACAGCGTCTCACACTTTTCGCGAGTTCAAAGTATATGTGGTTGTGAACATTTACAGACTGTTCTGTAGCTTTAGCGGGTCTTTGTTGTAGCAGTTCATCTCGTGTTTTTTCCAATGCCAAATTATGAGCTTCATCCACACATTGTGGCGAATAGCCTCTTCTTAGAAACCTAATGCGTATCTCTGCTGCTTTTTCTAGATAGTCCTCTGTGGAGTGACATATACGACACAGTCTGAAAAACTGGCTTCTTGGAAGTCCTCTTTTTAATGGCCCAGGGTGGAAGCTGTCCCCCTGTATTAGAGTACTTCTGTCCGTTTCTTTTCTATACAGAGTTGTAAACAGGGTTCCATTTGATTTCTCAATCCACATATCGAGGCAATGAACACGTTGAGTGTCACGTTCAATAGTGAATTTGAGATTGGGGTCAATGTCGTTGAGTAGTGCCGTAAAATATGACAGCTCTTTTTCCAATGTTAAACCCGTTATTGGGGAGATCTTGTTGATGAAGTCTATAGAGTCTTTTACATAGGATGGCAATGCTTGCACATGAGATTTAATAAAAGAGTCTACAAAGATCGACAACAGCTCTAGTATTGAGCCTATTCCTGCAACCACTGGTCTGCCTGGATAGTTGCCTTGGTGTGTTTTAGGTTTGTGTCATTTCGGTAAAATGTACATGTGTAACAGTTTAACTTTAGTCCGTCCCCTCGCCCCGACCAGGGCGCGAACCAGGGACCCTCTGCACACATCAACAACAGTCACCCACGAAGCATCGTTACCCATCGCAGAGCAAGGGGAATCACTACTTCAAGGTCTCAAAGCGAGTGACGTAACGGATTGAAATGCTATTAGCGCGCACCACCGCTAACTAGCTAGCCATTTCACATCCGTTACACAGGCATGGACGTATCTCACATTTGCAGCAAAGATATTCATATTCAGGTTTTGAGAGGTGGTTAAATAGGGCTCCAGATTAGAGCATATCCCATGCCTTCCCATGCTCCTGTCCTTTGGCCTTCCCATGCTCCTGTCCTTGGGCCTTCCCATGCTCCTGTCCTTGGGCCTTCCCATGCTCCTGTCCTTGGGCCTTCCCATGCTCCTGTCCTTGGGCCTTCCCATGCTCCTGTCCTTGGGCCTTCCCATGCTCCTGTCCTTGGGCCTTCCCATGCTCCTGTCCTTGGGCCTTCCCATGCTCCTGTCCTTGGGCCTTCCCATGCTCCTGTCCTTGGGCCTTCCCATGCTCCTGTCCTTGGGCCTTCCCATGCTCCTGTCCTTGGGCCTTCCCATGCTCCTGTCCTTGGGCCTTCCCATGCTCCTGTCCTTGGGCCTTCCCATGCTCCTGTCCTTGGGCCTTCCCATGCTCCTGTCCTTGGGCCTTCCCATGCGTACACCTGGTTGAGCTGGTAGTCCTAGGTGTTGAGCTGATATTTCTTGATCTTTGTTGCTTGTAGAAAGTCTCTACATTTCCCAATGGACTGGTTGATCGTGTCGTCTATGGCTGTGAAGTTTGGGCCTAGAATCTCCTTCATTATAACCTCTTTATAACCTCATTATAACCTCATGATCATGATATATAACCTCATGTTCGCTGATCTTAACTTCAACTTATTTTACTTCCTTCGACACATGTTCAACGAATAATAGGATTAAATCTAAATAACATTTGTTGAGGATTTCACCCCATTTCTGAACGAAAGTGGTTGTTTTTCCCTATTGTAGGCTCCTGTATTCTCAGATCTCTTGGAATGCGCTTGTTGGTACGGCAACTGCTCTGCCCACAACCGTACGGCTCTCCAGAGGGTAGTGAGGTCTGCACAACGCATCACCGGGGGCAAACTACCTGCCCTCCAGGACACCTACACCACCCGATGTCACAGGAAGGCCATAAAGATCATCAAGGACAACAACCACCCGAGCCACTGCCTGTTCACCCCACTGTCATCCAGAAGGCGAGGTCAGTACAGGTGCATCACAGCAGGGACCGAGAGACTGAAAAACAGCTTCTATCTCAAGGCCATCAGACTGTTAAACAGCCCCCACTAACATTTAGTGGCTGCTGCCAACATACTGACTCAACTCCAGCCACTTTAATAATGGGAATTGATGGAAATTTATGTAAAAATGTATCACTAGCCACTTTAAACAATGCCACTTAATATAATGTTTACATACCCTACATTACTCATCTCATATGTATATACTGTACTGTATACCATCTACTGCATCTTGCCTATGCCATTCTGTACCATCACTCATTCATATCTTTATGTACATATTCTTTATCCCTTTACACTTGTGTGTATAAGGTAGTAGTTGTGGAATTGTTAGGTTAGATTACTCGTTGGTTATTACTGCATTGTCGTAACTAGAAGCACAAGCATTTCGCTACACTCGCATTAACATCTGCTAACCATGTGTATGTGACCATTAACATCTGCTAACCATGTGTATGTGACCATTAACATCTGCTAACCATGTGTATGTGACCATTAACATCTGCTAACCATGTGTATGTGACAAATAAAATTTGATTTGATGCGCCAATACTCGCTACGAGTGGATGATGGTACAAAAAAAAATACAAAATAACGTTTTTTTTTAACCTTTTTCTATTGCTTATATTTGCCTACATTCCTTTCACATTTCCACAAACTTCAAAGTGTTTCCTTTCAAATGATACCAAGAATACACATATCCTTGCTTCAGGTCCTGAGCTACAGGCAGTTAGATTAGGGTATGTCATTTTAGGCGAAAAAAAGAAGAAAAAGGGGCGGATCCTTAAGAGGTTTAAAGGATCCTTTTGGTCTTAGACTTGGAACTCCGGTATCGCTTGCCGTGCAGTAGCAGAGAGAACAGTCTATGACTTGGGTGGCTGGAGTCTTTGACAATTTTTCCCTTTGTAATCCGTGATAGTTTGCAAGCCCTGCCACATCCGACGAGCGCCAGAGCCGGTGTAGTAGGATTCTATCTTAGTCCTGTTTGACGCTTTGCCTGTTTGATGGTTTGTCGGAGGGCATAGCGGGATTTCTTAAAAAGTGTCCGGATTAGTGTCTCGCTCCTTGAAAGCGGCAGCTCTAGCCTTTAGCTCAGTGGGGATGTTGCCTGTAATCATTGACTTCTGGTTGGGTATTGTACATACGGTCACAGTGACGTCGTCAATTCACTTATTAATGAAGCCGGTGACTGATGTGGTGTACTCCTCAATGTTATTGGGTGAATCGCGGAACATATTCCAGTCTGTGCTAGCAAAACAGTCCTGTAGTTTAGCATCCGCTTCATCGTACTGTGTGAGTATGTGTGAGTATTTGCTTGTAAGCAGGAATCTGGAGGATAGAATTATGGTCAGATTTGCCAAATGGAGGGCGAGGGAGAGCTTTGTACATGTCTGTGTGTGGAGTAAAAGTGATTTTGAATTTTTTTCCCTCTGGTTGCACATTTAACATGCTCATAGAAATGAGGTCAAACAGATAAGGTAAAACTGATTTAAGTTCCCCTGCATTAAAGTCCCCGGCCACTAGAAGCGCCACCTGTGGATAAGCATTTTCTTGTTTACATATGGCCTTATACAGCTAGTTAAGTGGGGTCTTAGTGCCAGCATCGGTTTGTGGTGGTAAATAGACAGCTACGCAGATGAAAACTCTCTTGGTAAAATAGTGTGGTCTACAGCATATCATGAGGTACTCTACCTCAGGCGAGCAAAAACTTTAGACTTCCTTAATATTAAAGATCACGCACCAGCTGTTGTTGACAAATAGACACAGACCACAACCCCTCGTCTTACAGGAGACACACACCTCCCTCTCTGATCTTACCGGAGGATGCTGTTCTGTTTTGCCGATGCACGGAAAACCCGGCTAACTGTATATTATCCATGTCGTCGTTCAGCCACGACTCACTGAAACATATATTACAGTTTTTAATGTCCCGTTCATAGGATAGTCTCGAACAGAGCTCATCCAGTTTATTCTCCAGTAAATACACATTTGCCAGTAGAATGGAGGGTAAAGGCAGGATAAAAGGTTTCTCTAGCAGGATTCAAGTCTCTGTAGTAACTAGTAGTCATTCCCAGAGGACATACAGAGACTCATTGAGTCACATACAAGAGACAGACACACACCATTCTGATTCAATAAGCATCTACACATTCAGCCACATACAGCGTGGAGCAGGACCAGAGATGGGAGATTGAGCTCATGGAAAAATTGATATAATGTAGCGTTGCAACGGAGATAGTTCCGCAGAGCAAACAAAACTCTAAATTACATTACAGCACTGTTATGATAACATCACTGAATGTAATGTATTACCATGGTTACAGAACATAGACAAAGAAGAAAGAAAGAGAGAGAGAGAAGAAAGAGAGAGAGAGAGAGAGACAGAGAGACAGAGAGAGAGAGACAGAGAGAGAGAGAGAGAGAGAGAGAGAGAGACAGAGACAGAGAGAGAGAGAGAGAGAGACAGAGAGAGAGAGAGACAGAGAGAGAGAGAAAGACAGAGAGAAGAAAGAGAAAGAGAGAAAGAGAGAGAGAAGAGAGAGAGAGAGGTGGAGAGAGAAGAAAGAGACAGAGACAGAGAGAGAGAGAGAGAGAGAGAGAGAGAGAGAGAGAGAGAGAAAGACAGACAGAGAGAAGAAAGAGAAAGAGAGTTAGAGAGAGAGAGGTGGAGAGAGAAGAAAGAGAGAGAGAGACAGAGAGAGAGAAAGAGGAGAGTGGGTTAAGTGTTATATGTCCAACCCTTGTTTGTTTATTGTGTCTAATTGGACTAAGGTCTAGCCTGGTTGCCATGGTATTGTGATTAGTCTCACATTACCTGGGAGAGGGCCAGGGTGTAAACCCATCTGAACACACACACACACACACACACACACACACACACACACACACACACACACACACACACACACACACACACACACACACACACACACACACACACACACACACACACACACAC
Organism: Salvelinus namaycush; assembly: GCF_016432855.1. NCBI lineage: Eukaryota > Metazoa > Chordata > Actinopteri > Salmoniformes > Salmonidae > Salvelinus > Salvelinus namaycush. The sequence continues at coordinate 1,234,512 of NC_052334.1, forward strand.
ACACACACAGCGTGACTACCACAGCTCTGAGGAACTCAGGGGGTGAACCTTTCTGCTCTGAGCTCCAACTCTGAACACCACAGAACAATGCTCTCATCAACTCAGGGGGTGAACCTTTCTGCTCTGAGCTCCAACTCTGAACACCACAGAACAATGCTCTCATCAACTCAAACTTCATTCGTTTTTTTTCTCCAGCAATTTGGAAGCCACAAGAAAATGGCATCCTCAAAAAATTAAAAAATGATGAAGTTATACACTATAGTTCAAAAGTTTGGGGTCACTTAGAAATGTCCTTGTTTTTTTTTAAAGGAAAGCACATTTTTTATCCATTAGAATAACGTAAAATTGATCAGAAATACAGTGTAGACATTGTTAATGTTGTAAATGACTATTGTAGCTGGAAACGGCAGATTTTTAATGGAATATCTACATAGACGTTACAGAGGCCCATTATCAGCAACCATCACTCCTGTGTTCCAATGGCACGTTGTGTTAGCTAATCCAAGTTTATCATTTTGAAAGGCTAATTGATCATTAGAAAACACTTTTGAAATTATGTTAGCTCAGCTGAAAACTGTTCTGATTAAAGAAGCAATAAAACTGGCCTTCTTTAGACTAGTTGAGTATCTGGAGCGTCAGCATTTGTGGGTTCGATTACAGGCTCAAGATGGCCAGAAACAAAGAACTTTCTTCTGAAACTCGTCACCTTAACCTTGCTGGAGTATTGAAACAGATCATCCTGAGATGTCCTGGAACATGACCATGGTGTGTTGTAACTTAATCTAGGTGTTGTGCAACACCTTGCCGGGGGACTGGAAGCACTACGAGAACAGGTTGAAAACACTATTGTCCAGTTAAGTGCAGAATTAGATCCCTTTGTCTGGTGTCTTAATGTTTCACACTGTTCTATGTATTTGATCACTTGCCATTGTAGACCGTTTTGGCAGGCATTGTCACACACACACACACACACAGTGTTCAAACCACCAGCACTAACTGGAGGTTCAACTGAAAGAACTGAGGACTCTGCATTTGCCTCTTCCATTGGCTATTACGAATGTGGGGAATGGGTGATGAGCAACATAATAAGCTGGATTGACATTAATTTGGTTAAATTAAATGAACAAATCATTGAAACGACTTGCCTTTAAAAAATATATATTTTGGAGGTATCTTTGACACTCTTTTGACACAGTTATGAAATGACAAATGGAATTAGAGAGAGGTGGGAGAAACAGATTGAAGGGTAGGAGCGGGGAATTGAACCCAGGTCTTCGGTGGGGAGAGGGGTGACCTGTCCATGCTGGGGGCGTTACTGCTTGACCACGGGCTCTGCACAACTTGCATTCACTTTAATTAAGTGTATGTTGGTTTGTTTTTTTGTTGTAGTCAATTTCAATTCACCATTGAATCTTTTTTTTTTTTTTTCTTTTTTTTTTACAGTGTGGCTTTGTGGGTAAAAATGTAAACGAAATGTACCATCTTACTGCCCCTCCTGTTTCTAATCTGTCAAAATAAAAACAAAGGTGGATTTCCACCAAAAATATTCTCCATAGGCCCTTATCCTTATTGATTATCATCAATCAATACGTAGGATATAAATAATTTGCATTTCTAAACCATTGATTGTATGAGAAACACAGTTATTGTGTTTTGATGCTGTGTTTTACATGCACTAAACCCCCCCTGCAAAAAATATGTCACAACGTTCTCTTAATAACACATATAATCAGGTTAAAGGATGTCACAACGTTCTCTTGATAACACATATAATCAGGTTAAAGGCATGTCACAACGTTCTCTTATTAACACCTATAATCAGGTTAAAGGCATGTCACAACGTTCTCTTAATAACACATATAATCAGGTTAAAGGCATGTCACAACGTTCTCTTATTAACACCTATAATCAGGTTAAAGGCATGTCACAACGTTCTCTTGATAACACCTATAATCAGGTTAAAGGCATGTCACAACGTTCTCTTAATAACACCTATAATCAGGTTAAAGGCATGTCACAACGTTCTCTTATTAACACCTATAATCAGGTTAAAGGCATGTCACAACGTTCTCTTATTAACACCTATAATCAGGTTAAAGGCATGTCACAACGTTCTCTTATTAACACCTATAATCAGGTTAAAGGCATGTCACAACGTTCTCTTAATAACACCTATAATCAGGTTAAAGGCATGTCACAACGTTCTCTTATTAACACCTATAATCAGGTTAAAGGCATGTCACAACGTTCTCTTATTAACACCTATAATCAGGTTAAAGGCATGTCACAACGTTCTCTTATTAACACCTATAATCAGGTTAAAGGCATGTCACAACGTTCTCTTGATAACACATATAATCAGGTTAAAGGAGGCCTAGCCAGGTGCACAACTGAATGCATTCAACCAAAATGTGTCTTCCGCATTTAACCCCCACCCCCCAGAAAGCAGATGTCATATAACCCCCCCCCCAGAGAGCAGATGTCATTTAACACCCCCCCCCCCAGAGAGCAGATGTCATTTAACCCCCCCCCCCCCCAGAGAGCAGATGTCATTTAACACCCCCCCCCCCCCCCCCCCAGAGAGCAGATGTCATTTAACACCCCCCCCCCCCGCTAGGCTACCTGTTCTTAACCGCTAGAATCCCTGCTCTTAACCGCTAGGCTACCCGCTCTTAACCGCTAGGCTACCCGCTCTTAACCGCTAGGCTACCTGCTCTTAACCGCTAGTCTTCCTGCTCTTAACCGCTAGGCTGCCCGCTCTTAACCGCTAGAATCCCCGCTCTTAACCGCTAGGCTACCCGCTCTTAACCGCTAGGCTGCCCGCTCTTAACCGCTAGGCTGCCCGCTCTTAACCGCTAGTCTTCCTGCTCTTAACCGCTAGTCTTCCCGCTCTTAACCGCTAGGCTGCCCGCTCTTAACCGCTAGTCTTCCCACTCTTAACCGCTAGGCTGCCCGCTCTTAACCGCTAGTCTTCCCGCTCTTAACCGCTAGGCTGCCCGCTCTTAACTGCTAGAATCCCTGCTCTTAACCGCTAGGCTACCCGCTCTTAACCGCTAGGCTCCCTGCTCTTAACCGCTAGGCTGCCCGCTCTTAACCGCTAGGCTACCCGCTCTTAACCGCTAGGCTACCTGCTCTTAACCGCTAGTCTTCCTGCTCTTAACCGCTAGGCTGCCCGCTCTTAACCGCTAGAATCCCTGCTCTTAACCGCTAGGCTACCCGCTCTTAACCGCTAGGCTGCCCGCTCTTAACCGCTAGGCTGCCCGCTCTTAACCGCTAGGCTACCTGCTCTTAACCGCTAGTCTTCCTGCTCTTAACCGCTAGTCTTCCCGCTCTTAACCGCTAGGCTGCCCGCTCTTAACCGCTAGTCTTCCCACTATTAACCGCTAGGCTGCCCGCTCTTAACCGCTAGTCTTCCCGCTCTTAACCGCTAGGCTGCCCGCTCTTAACCGCTAGAATCCCTGCTCTTAACCGCTAGGCTACCCGCTCTTAACCGCTAGGCTCCCTGCTCTTAACCGCTAGGCTGCCCGCTCTTAACCGCTAGGCTACCCGCTCTTAACCGCTAGGCTACCCGCTCTTAACCGCTAGTCTTCCTGCTCTTAACCGCTAGGCTGCCCGCTCTTAACCGCTAGAATCCCTGCTCTTAACCGCTAGGCTGCCCGCTCTTAACCGCTAGGCTGCCCGCTCTTAACCGCTAGGCTGCCCGCTCTTAACCGCTAGGCTACCCGCTCTTAACCGCTAGTCTTCCTGCTCTTAACCGCTAGTCTTCCCGCTCTTAACCGCTAGGCTGCCCGCTCTTAACCGCTAGTCTTCCCACTCTTAACCGCTAGGCTGCCCGCTCTTAACCGCTAGTCTTCCCGCTCTTAACCGCTAGGCTGCCCGCTCTTAACCGCTAGAATCCCTGCTCTTAACCGCTAGGCTACCCGCTCTTAACCGCTAGGCTCCCTGCTCTTAACCGCTAGGCTGCCCGCTCTTAACCGCTAGGCTGCCCGCTCTTAACCGCTAGAATCCCTGCTCTTAACCGCTAGGCTACCCGCTCTTAACCGCTAGGCTCCCTGCTCTTAACCGCTAGGCTGCCCGCTCTTAACCGCTAGGCTACCCGCTCTTAACCGCTAGAATCCCTGCTCTTAACCGCTAGGCTACCCGCTCTTAACCGCTAGGCTCCCTGCTCTTAACCGCTAGGCTACCTGCTCTTAACCGCTAGTCTTCCTGCTCTTAACCGCTAGTCTTCCTGCTCTTAACCGCTAGTCTTCCTGCTCTTAACCGCTAGTCTTCCCGCTCTTAACCGCTAGGCTGCCCGCTCTTAACCGCTAGTCTTCCCGCTCTTAACCGCTAGGCTGCCCGCTCTTAACCGCTAGTCTTCCCGCTCTTAACCGCTAGGCTGCCCGCTCTTAACCGCTAGAATCCCTGCTCTTAACCGCTAGGCTACCCGCTCTTAACCGCTAGGCTCCCTGCTCTTAACCGCTAGGCTGCCCGCTCTTAACCGCTAGGCTGCCCGCTAGGCTGCCTGCTCTTAACCGCTAGGCTACCTGCTCTTAACCGCTAGGCTCCCTGCTCTTAACCGCTAGGCTGCCCGCTCTTAACCGCTAGGCTACCTGCTCTTAACCGCTAGGCTCCCTGCTCTTAACCGCTAGGCTACCTGTTCTTAACCGCTAGGCTGCCCGCTCTTAACCGCTAGAATCCCTGCTCTTAACCGCTAGGCTACCCGCTCTTAACCGCTAGGCTCCCTGCTCTTAACCGCTAGGCTGCCCGCTCTTAACCGCTAGGCTCCCTGCTCTTAACCGCTAGGCTCCCTGCTCTTAACCGCTAGGCTGCCTGCTCTTAACCGCTAGTCTTCCCGCTCTTAACCGCTAGGCTGCCCGCTCTTAACCGCTAGGCTGCCCGCTCTTAACCGCTAGGCTGCCCGCTCTTAACCGCTAGGCTGCCCGCTCTTAACCGCTAGGCTGCCCGCTCTTAACCGCTAGTCTTCCCGCTCTTAACCGCTAGTCTTCCCGCTCTTAACCGCTAGTCTTCCCGCTCTTAACCGCTAGTCTTCCCGCTCTTAACCGCTAGGCTTCCCGCTCTTAACCGCTAGGCTGCCCGCTCTTAACCGCTAGGCTGCCCGCTCTTAACCGCTAGGCTGCCCGCTCTTAACCGCTAGGCTGCCCGCTCTTAACCGCTAGGCTGCCCGCTCTTAACCGCTAGGCTGCCCGCTCTTAACCGCTAGGCTACCCGCTCTTAACCGCTAGGCTGCCCGCTCTTAACCGCTAGTCTTCCCGCTCTTAACCGCTAGTCTTCCCGCTCTTAACCGCTAGTCTTCCCGCTCTTAACCGCTAGGCTGCCCGCTCTTAACCGCTAGGCTGCCCGCTCTTAACCGCTAGGCTTCCCGCTCTTAACCGCTAGGCTGCCCGCTCTTAACCGCTAGGCTGCCCGCTCTTAACCGCTAGGCTCCCTGCTCTTAACCGCTAGGCTGCCTGCTCTTAAC